>NW_027139617.1:0-60465 GCF_035084215.1 Heptranchias perlo | reverse complement strand
CGATTTTGTAGGATGTGAGATTTCCCTGATACTGGCCGGCCCGGAAGGTTCACGGGGTTTATCTCCGGCCCTCTACACTCCTGTGTTAATCTGGTCGAGGGTCTGTGATCGTGCTGCAATGCTAGAGGGAGAGTAAGATGATGCCTATCCCCCCCAGCACACGCTGTTACTGGTCCACAGCCCCGATCTCAGGCTGTTCTCCCCCCCCCCCACCTCGGTTGAAGATCCACACTCTGCAATTGCTTTTTCCCGGTGCCCCCTCGAGGTTCCGGCCCTCACTGCCTTGTAGTTCCAGGGGCAGCAGCCCACTCCAGGGGGAATTCTCCAGTGTGAACCATTGTTTACACAGCAGACGTCCTTTGATTCGGTACCTTCCTCCTTGCCTTTTCACAGGTTGTCATTTCCAGGGTGAAGATTATGCAGAAGGAGCAACGTTCCCTGCTCCCAGAGGGAAATGTGAGGAATGTCGATGCCGGGTAAGATCCTCCTCATCTGGTGCTAAAGAGAAAACTACTGAGGCAACTCTCAGAATCCTCAGTCGAAAAATTCAGTGTTTCTGTCATGACCTTTGGGCTGTTCCTGCCAGTAACATTCACCTGGAAATGTATATTCAGCAACTCATGCTCAGTGTCAGTTTGGCTTAGTTGGTAGCATTCTCCCCTCTGAGTCAGAAGGTGGTGGGTTCAAGTCCCGTTCCAGACTTAAACCCATAATCTAGGCGGACACTCACAGGTCAGTACTGAGGGAGTGCTGCACTGTCGGAGGGTCAGTACTGAGGGAGTGCTGCACTGTCGGAGGGTCAGTACTGAGGGAGCGCTGCACTGTCGGAGGGTCAGTACTGAGGGAGGGCCGCACTGTCGGAGGGTCAGTACTGAGGGAGCGCTGCACTGTCGGAGGGTCAGTACTGAGGGAGGGCCGCACTGTCGGAGGGTCAGTACTGAGGGAGGGCCGCACTGTCGGAGGGTCAGTACTGAGGGAGGGCCGCACTGTCGGAGGGTCAGTACTGAGGGAGGGCCGCACTGTCGGAGGGTCAGTACTGAGGGAGTGCTGCACTGTCGGAGGGTCAGTACTGAGGGAGTGCTGCACTGTCGGAGGGTCAGTACTGAGGGAGGGCCGCACTGTCGGAGGGTCAGTACTGAGGGAGCGCTGCACTGTCGGAGGGTCGGTACTGAGGGAGTGCTGCACTGTCGGAGGGTCAGTACTGAGGGAGGGCCGCACTGTCGGAGGGTCAGTACTGAGGGAAGGCCGCACTGTTGGAGGGTCAGTACTGAGGGAGCGCCGCACTGTTGGAGGGTCAGTACTGAGGGAGCGCCGCACTGTCGGAGGGTCAGTACTGAAGGAGCGCTGCACTTTCGGAGGGTCAGTACTGAGGGAGCGCTGCACTATTAGAGGGTCAGTACTGAGGGAGCGCTGCACTGTCAGAGGGTTAGTACTGAGGGAGCGCTGCACTGTCGGAGGGTCAGTACTGAGGGAGTGCTGCACTGTCGGAGGGTCAGTACTGAGGGAGCGCTGCACTGTCGGAGGGTCAGTACTGAGGGAGTGCTGCACTGTCGGAGGTGCCGCCTTTCAGATGGGATGTTAAACCGAGGCCCTGTCTGCCCCCTCAGGTGGATGTAAAAGATCCCACGGCCACTATTGGAAGAAGAGCAGGGGAGTTCTCCCCAGTGTCCTGCCCAATATTCATCCCTCAACCATCATCATCCAATGCTGGTCACTTCTGCCATCTGCTGTTGGTGTGATTGTACTGATTGGTTGACTGCGTAGCCTACCTAAGATTAGTGACTGTGCTAATTCACAGTGTGAAACCTCTGGGGATGAGGTGCGATCTAAATCGATGTTCTTTGACTGTTCTGGTTCTGGAAAGGTTTGTTAGCCATGTTTCTGACCGTGTACTTGTTTATCTGGCTCGTATCCTGTTGCTCTAGAGTCAGACTGTCTGCCAGGACAAAGTAGAGGAAAATCAGCCCCATCTACTGTAAATATATGTAAAATAGGGGAAGTACTGTGAATACAAAGCGACTCCTTCCCCTTTAGCAACTTCTGGAAGCTTCCAAGAACATTCTGTAGAATTGCCAATCATCCAAACCCAATCTTAACAGATCGGGCAATGTTGTCGTTGCTGGCCAGGCCGGCATTTATTGCCCATCCCTCGTTCCCTGAGAAGGTGGTGGTGAGCTGCCGCTGCCTTGTAATTGCAGTGACTTGGATAGCAACAATCCTGATCCCAACCAAAAAATAAGTCGTATAACCTGAAAAGGCTGGGATTGATTTGGACCAAACTGGACTGAACCATTGTAGTACCTCTCTGACAATGTGAGTTCTCCTATATCCTTTCCTGGGACTTATTCACACTGAGGTGTCACTCAATGTTCAGCTGCTGCACGGTGCCATCCAAGGTCATTTGTGTAGATAACCTGTGGTTCAGATGGTATGTAGTAGAGTACGGCTTAGCTGGCGTGGATATGATGGTTGTTTTAGTACTGGGTACAGTGATGATTGGGTTGACACTGGGTACAGTGATGATTGGGTTGACACTGGGTACAGTGATGGTTCAGTTGACGCTGGGTACAGTGATGATTGGGTTGACACTGGGTACAGTGATGGTTCAGTTGACGCTGGGTACAGTGATGATTGGGTTGACGCTGGGTACAGTGATGATTGGGTTGACACTGGGTACAGTGATGGTTCAGTTGACGCTGGGTACAGTGATGATTGGGTTGACACTGGGTACAGTGATGGTTCAGTTGACGCTGGGTACAGTGATGATTGGGTTGACACTGGGTACAGTGATGGTTCAGTTGACACTGGGTACAGTGATGATTGGGTTGACGCTGGGTACAGTGATGATTGGGTTGACGCTGGGTACAGTGATGATTGGGTTGACACTGGCATTATGATAGGTGGGCACTGGGTACAATAATGTTTCATTTCTTTTTTCCAATTTAGAAGGGACACGTGATCTGTGACAGCAAACAGTGCAGGAAAGTGTCGTGTCCCCACCCGGTGATCAGTCTCTGTGGCTGCCCGATGTGTGAGGGCTGTCAGTACAATGGGAGAGATTGTAAAAATGGTGAAAGGTTCCCAGACCCGAGCAACAAGTGTAACCGCTGTACCTGCCTGGTAAGGAACGCCCACTCTGAGGTCCTGCTCGGTCGGTCCTATCTACCCACAATGTCTAACTGTGAGACTGGTGTAATAATCCTGACCGGCTTCACGTGAATATCAGACAAATGGGGTGAGAAATCACACAGTGCTGGATTTTCACTCCTGGGGGGGTGGGGGGAGGCGGTTAGCATTTCCGGAAGGGAAACCCGGAAGTACGGGTTTCCAGGACGTCCTTACAATTTTGACGTAAGGACGTCTTTTAAATTTTTTCTGTAGGTTTCCCGCGCGACAGGCAGATCGACAGGCTGCTGTCTGTCAGACGGGAGAGCAGCCAGGGAGCGGATGCCAGCAGGTAAGCTGACATTGGGGGGAAGGGGGTCGGTCACCGGGGGGGTCATTGGATGGGGGAGGTCGTCCAATCGCGCGTGTGGGATCACAGCAGGTGGGCTTGTTGGGCCTGTAGGAAACATTCCCACTCCTCCTGGCCCACAAGCAGTGCGATAAAGGCACTTACCTCATGATCCGGGCCTACCCGTCTCCTCTTACATGATGCAGAAGCCCCAGGAATCCTGGCCCCCAGGAGTTAAAAATAAAAAATCTATTAAAATGGAGGCCCACAGCCTCCTTAAAAGATTTTACTGACCGGCCCACATCCTGAGAGTAGATTGGTCGCCGGCCGCTCGACTCGCCTCCATTAAAACCGGAAATGGGTGGGTTGGGGTCGGCTTTTATATTTTTACAATTTTAACCTTCCCACTTGCCCCAATCCACCCGTTCTTGGGGGTTAAAATTACCCCCACAGGGCAGGTTTAGTGTGGGACTGGAGTCACACGTAGGCCAGACCGGGAGTGGGGGATAGTTCCCTTCCCTGAAGGACATTGGTGAATCAGTTGGGTTTTTACGACAATCCGGCAGTTTTTAATGGTCATTTTTCTGGTACCAGTCACAAATGACCAGATTATTGAATTGACTTTCACAAGTCCATTAGATGGCCGAGTGTTGAAATAATAGAATCAGACGCTGCCACAAGGCGTACAGGACAGTGCTCGCCTATAGTCATGGCTCTCTGCACAGTCGCTTCACCCTCTGCATGTGACTGGTTCCTGCCCTTCTACTGGTCAATGCGTTTGGGAATGAATACTTTGAAAGTTGCTGAGGTTTATTACAAAAACTTAACAGTCGCAGGAAGTTTATACACAATGGATGCTCTGACCTTTTAATCTGAAGCTCGCAATCACACAGCAGTGCAGGAGTAGAGTGGGAATGCTCTCTAGTGCTCTCTCTGAGAATCTCACACTGGTGGCACATTACCGAGAATTACATAGAATGTACAGCACAGAAACAGGCCATTCGGCCCAACAGGCCCATGCCGGTGTTTATTCTCCACACGAGCCTCCTCCCTCCCTACTTCATATCAGCATATCCTTCTATTCCTTTCTCCCCCATGTGTTTATCTAGCTTCCCCTTAAATGCATCTATGTTATTCACCTCAACTACTCCTTGTCGTAACAAATTCCACATTCTAACCACTCTTTAGGTAAAGAAGTTTCTCCTGAATTCCCGATTGGATTTATTAGTGACTATCTTATATTGATGGACCCTAGTCTTGGTCTCCCCCTACAAGTGGAAAAATCATCTCTACGTCTACCCTATCAAACCCTTTCATTATCTTATTCGCGACCCCTCAGATAATGAAGCAGTCCGAGCCCGCATGTAGCAAGACCTGGACAACATCCAGGCTTGGGTTCATAAGTAGCAAGTAACATTTGCGCCAGACAAGTGCCAGGCAATGACCATCTCCAACAAGAGAGAGTCTAACCACCTCCCCTTGACATTCAACGGCATTACCATCGCCGAATCCCCCACCATCAACATCCTGGGGGTCACCATTGTCCAGAAACTTAACTGGACCAGCTATATAAATACTGTGGCTACGAGAGCAGGTCAGAGGCTGGGTATTCTGCGGCGAGTGACTCACCTCCTGACTCCCCAAAGCCTTTCCACCATCTACAAGGCACAAGTCAGGAGTGTGATGGAATACTCCCCACTTGCCTGGATGAGTGCAGCTCCAACAACACTCAAGAAGCTCGACACCATCCAGGATAAAGCAGCCCGCTTGATTGGCACCCCATCCACCACCCTAAACATTCACTCCCTTCACCACCGGCGCACAGTGGCTGCAGTGTGTACCATCCACAGGATGCACTGCAGCAACTTGCCAAGGCTTCTTCGACAGCACCTCCCAAACCCGCGACCTCTACCACTTAGAAGGACGAGAGCAGCAGGTCCATGGGAACAACACCACCTGCACGTTCCCCTCCAAGTCACACACCATCCCGACTTAGAAATATATCGTCGTTCCTTCATCGTCGCTGGGTCAAAATCCTGGAACTCCCTTCCTAACAGCACTGTGGGAGAACCGTCACCACACGGACTGCAGCGGTTCAAGAAGGCGGCTCACCACCACCTTCTCAAGGGGCAATTAGGGATGGGCAATAAATGCCGGCCTCGCCAGCGACGCCCACATCCCATGAACGAATAAAAAGAAAGACCTCTATCAGGTCACCCCTCAATCTTTTTTCTGGAGAAAAGAGCCCCAGCCTGTTCAATCTTTCCTGATAGTTATAACCTCTCAGTTCTGGTATCATCCTTGTGAATCTTTTTTGCACCTTCTCCGGTGCCTCTAATATCCTTTTTATAATATGGAGACCAGAACTGTGCACAATACTCCGAGTGTGGCCTAACCAAGGGTCTATACAAGTTTAACATAACTTCTCTGCTTTTCAATTCTATCCCTCTATAAATGAGCTTGAGCTGGTTCCATTAATCTTTGTGCCCGTACCCTCTATTCATGTCGCTCTTGTACCCATCGTTCACTGGCGTCCTGTAGAAGCCCAGCCCATCTGTCTGGGAACGCTACTCCTTGCAGTGATTGGATACAGGTCTGTCCCTGTGATTCCCCACACACCAAGTTCCTGATCTCACTCAGGACACTCAGTCGCCAAGTGGGCATTAGGCATTCCCCCACTGGACGAGGGGGAAACCCCCCATTCTATTGATTAGTTCTATGTGCATAGGACCCGCTGCATGGAAGCTGCCACTGCCTCTTAGTAACATCCCCTCATCTTCTATCGGTGATTCCCAGCTCACCAGCATCTTACAGCCAGGAGGAGCTGTGAATGGAGGGCCAGGAGCTCATAGAGTGTCTAGATTTGCTAGATTAATGAATGCTGGCCACTGTTACTCCATCTTACACCCAATATATTAAAGAATCAGGCTGCATATCTCTATGGGTGGCAATGGACAGCACATGGGCATCTGTACTGTGAGAGGATCATTGGTCAGATTCAGTGTAAAACATTGGTCAGGAGTCACTGACTGACTGATGTCAGTTTTTTAAAATTTGTTCATGGGATGTGGGCGTCGCTGGCGAGGCCGGCATTTATTGCCCATCCCTAATTGCCCTTGAGAAGGTGGTGATGAGCTGCCTTCTTGAACCGCTGCAGTCCGTGTAGTGAAGGTTCTCCCACAGTGCTGTTAGGAAGGGAGTTCCAGGATTTTGACCCAGCGACGATGTCCTTGTCCTTCTAGGTGGTAGAGATCGTGGGTTTGGGTTTGATTGATTTGGGTGAATAACAATTGATGTTCTTGGAACTTGCCTGTGAGTGAGTCCCTGAGGAGGCCTCTGCCCCTCGCCTGTCCTTTCCTGGGTCCATTTCCAAGGAATGATGGAGCGAATCACGAATCCCAATGGGCCACTCCTGATCACACAGCGTGGACCCTCCCAATGGGCCACTCCTGATCACACAGCGTGGACCCTCCCAATGGGCCACTCCTGATTACACAGCGTGGACCCTCCCAATGGGCCACTCCTGATTACACAGCGTGGACCCTCCCAATGGGCCACTCCTGATTACACAGCGTGGACCCTCCCAATGGGCCACTCCTGATTACACAGCGTGGACCCTCCCAATGGGCCACTCCTGATTACACAGCGTGGACCCTCCCAATGGGCCACTCCTGATTACACAGCGTGGACCCTCCCAATGGGCCACTTGGCATCGTTGCTTTTGGTGCCACCTATCGCCAGCTCATCACTTTGTGATGTGAACTTCTCCGATAATTGAATTCAGGATTTTAAAGGCAGTGCTGGTGCTTTATTCCAGAATGGTGGAGTTACTTGCGAGTCTGTGCCCTGCCCACCTGTCACGTGCCAGAATCCAGTGACCTCTCGCGGTGAATGCTGCCCTCAGTGCACGGGGATCTGTAACTATCTGGGTCGAGTGTATGAGAGCGGAACCACGTTCAACTCCCCCTCGGAGAAATGCTCGAAGTGCACCTGCCTGGTAAGTTAGAACATCAGGATGGTCAGGAACAGGAGAAAGTCCATCGACCCCGATAAGCCCCCCGCCCCACCCCCCGACAAGCCCCCCGCCCCCCCAACAAGACCCGCGCCCCCCCCTGACAAGCGCCCCCCCCCGACAAGCCCCCCGCCCCCCCAACAAGACCCGCGCCCCCCCCCCCGACAAGCGCCCCCCCCCGACAAGCCCCCCGCCCCCCCAACAAGACCCGCGCCCCCCCCCCCCGACAAGCCCCCCGCCCCCCCAACAAGACCCGCGCCCCCCCCCGACAAGCGCCCCCACCGACAAGCCCCCCGCCCCCCAACAAGACCCGCCACCCCCCGACAAGCCCCCCGCCCCCCAACAAGCGCCCCACCCCCGACAAGCCCCCCGCCCCGCCCCCCCCGACAAGCCCCCCGCCCCCCGACAAGCCCCCCGCCCCGTCAAGCCCCCGCGCCCCCTGCCCTTCCCCCGACAAGCCCCCTGCCCTCCCCCTGACAACCCACCGCCCCCACCCTCCCCCGACAAGCCCCCAGCCGCCATCCTCCGACAAACCCTGACCTCCCCCCCCCCCCCACAACAAACCTTGACAAAGCCCAACCCCCCGACCCACCTACTCTCTATATCTCTCATATCTCACCTAGTGTAGGGTGTAGAAGGGCTGTGGGAGGATGGGGGTTGATGGGCTGTGGGGTCTGTTCTGGTTTGCTACTTTGTTCTGTTGTTCACTGCGTTGATCTTTCCTCAGGCTGAAGTGGTGACCTGTTGGCAGAGGTCTTGCCCCGACCTGTGCACCCACCCTGTCCCCAGCACCACCTGTTGCCCCGCCTGTAATCGCTGTTTCTTTGAGGACATGGAATACGGGAATCGAGACACTTTCTTCCCTCCGTCCAACCCCTGTAATCGCTGCAGCTGTCTCGATGGGAATGTATTGTGTATGGAAGTTGTGTGTCCTCAGGTAACCTGTCCGGAACCAATTACCAAATCGAACCAGTGCTGCCCAGAGTGCCCAGGTATGTGCCACCTGTAAAGGGTGGGAATTGGGACGCCTTGCTTGCATTTGTCAGGTATAAAACAGACCAATTTAGCAGTGGGACTCCCTGCCCCCAATCTGTGCAGGTGTTGGGCTCTTCGCTAAATTCCTGGGGCCCTTTTTGTAGGCATTGGCCCCCTTAAATCATAGAATCATTGAAAGAAGGAGGCCATTCGGCCCATCGTGTCCGTGTCGGCCGATAAAGAGCTATCCAGCTTAATCCCACTTTCTAGCACCCGATCCGTGGCCCTGTAGGTTACGGCACTTCAGATGCATATCCAGGTACTTTTTAAATGAGTTGAGGGTTTCTGCCTCTCCCGCCCTCTCAGGCAGTGAGTTCCAGACCCCCACCACCCTCTGGGTGAAAAAATTTCTCCTCAGCTCCCCTCTAATCCTTCTACCAATTACTTTAAATCTATGCCCCCTGGGGCATATTGACCACACACATATGTAAATGAGGGGCCTAACACCCATAAAAGGACCTCTTTGAGGAGTGGGTTGTGTTCCAGTCCCAGTTTCACTGACTCTCTCCTTCCGCAGTTTGCATCCATTATGGGAAGGACTACGTGGACGGATCCCACTGGGTTTCAGCAGCAAACCCCTGCCAGGCGTGTGTGTGTATGGTGAGTAACCTTTTAACGGAGATCGGAGCGGCAGGTGCCAGGGATCAGCCTTTAGTTAAACCTCCATCAGGAGGCAGCCTTGGAGGAAGTGCAGTGAGACTCGGAATCCCTAGGGAGGGAGGGGAGATCAGCCAGCGTTCCTGCTCTTCATTCCTGCTGGAAAGTCAGTGAGTGAGATTACATCGGAAGTCAGGATCCGGCTTATCAAATCAGAGAGTCTTGCACAGCACAGAATGAGGACATTCGGCCCATCGCCTCTGTGCCCTTCTCTGAAAATGCTCTCTCCCCTCAGCCCCATTCCCCTGCCCTTTCCCCATTTACCCCATTGCCCCTGTGCCCTCGATCTGGAAGATCTCTCCCCTCACTCCCATTCCCCTGCCCTTTTAAATTTCTCCTTGACAAATATTTATCCACTTCCCTTTCAAAACCTATGATGGATTCTCTCTCTCCCACTATTTCTGGTCTGACATTCCATGTCCTAACAAAAATAATCCTCCTAACCTCAACCTTTGTTCCTTTGGCGATGATTTTAAATTTAGCCCCTCCAGTGACCAGTGGAAATTGTTTATCCCGTTTATCTTAACATTTCTCAGACTTTTGAACAATCCATCCCATCTCCCCTTACCCTACCCTGTGTAATGAAACATCTCTCCTCATGTCGAAAGGAGAGATCAGAACCACAGGGGTTCAACTGTGATGCTCCCCATGACCAACTTGCCTACCAACTCTCACTCACATGAATTAATTATCTGGGCGCAATCTTTAGGCAGGAGTTAGCAAAGTAAGGAGAGGAGGGGAAAGTACAGTCCAGCACTGTCTCAGACCGTGTAAGTACAGTCCAGCACTGTCTCAGACCGTGTAAGTACAGTCTGGGACTGTGTGTAAGTACAGTCCGGCATTGTCTGGGACTGTGTAAGTACAGTCCGGCACTGTCTGGGACTATGTGTAAGTACAGTCCGGCACTGTCTGGGACTGTGTGTAAGTACAGTCCGGCACTGGGACTGTGTGTAAGTACAGTCCGGCACTGTCTGGGACTGTGTGTAAGTACAGTCCGGCACTGTCTGGGACTGTATGTAAGTACAGTCCGGCACTTTGTGGGACTGTGTGTAACTACAGTCCGGCATTGTCTGGGACTGTGTGTAAGTACAGTCTGGCATTGTCTGGGACTGTGTGTAAGTACAGTCCAGCATTGTCCGGGACTGTGTGTAAGTACAGTCCGGCACTTTGTGGGACTGTGTGTCAGGACTGTGTAGGGACTGTGTGTCAGGACTGTGTAGGGACTGTGTGTCAGGACTGTGTAGGGACTGTGTGTCAGTACTGTGTAGGGACTGTGTGTAAGTACAGTCTGGCACGGGGTGGGTCTGTATGTAGAGAATGTGTTCATGGCTCGCCCCTATGCTGGGATGGTGGGGTCAGCTCCTGTTTCACTGTGTTCCCGAGTCCACGGTTAATGTGGTTCTATAACCGGAGATGGGCAGTGATGGGACTGCCCACTCTCAGTACCAGCTCGCCTCAGTTGACTGAAATCTCATCTTGAAATTAATCCCTACAAGGCTGAATCTGGGACTGTTCTCAGGGAGTGCCCATTACTGGAGGTTCCCATACTCTGATGCCCATGTTGAACTCCAGTACCTGGACACACAGATGCTGAGCCCTCATTCCATGTTAGAGCCAGACTGTGCTACGTGGCACAGGGCATAGTGAGGTTTGCCCTGTGATATCAGTGTTCAATCTTTCTCTCGCTCTCTCTCTCTCTCTCTCTCGCGCTCTCTCTCTTTCCCCCCCCCCCCCCCTCGGCCCACAGCGAGATGAGATGTGACCTGTTTGGAGCCAGAGTGTGTGGTCAGCTGTCGATATCCCGCTTGAATCTCCGACCAGTGCTGCCCCACGTGTCAGGACTGTTACTTTGAAAGGAATGTCAATGGGAACGGAGATTCATTCGACCCCAATCCCTGCAGAGCCTGCACATGCAGCTACTGACGATCGACTGGCTGCGAACGTTCTCCCACTGACACACACCTGCTGCATGAGCTTCACAGTTCAAAGTTCACCTCTTGCTAATTACTGAGGGAGCTCCCATACCCTTCTCCCCACTGGTCCCATTCACTGATGTTCTTAGAGTCGTAGAAAGGTTACAGCACGGAAGGAGGCCATTCGGCCCATCGAGTCCATGCCAGCTCTATGCAAGAGCAATCCAGCTAGTCCCACTCCCCCGCCCTATCCCCGTAGCCCTGCAAATTTTTTCCTTTCAAGTACTTATCCAGTTCCCTTTTGAAGGCCATGATTGAATCTGCCTCCACCACCCCCTCGGGCAGTGCATTCCAGATCCTAACCACTCGCTGAGTAAAAAAGTTTTTCCTCATGTCACCTTTGGTTCTTTCCCCAATCACCTTAAATCTATGTCCTCTACTTCCTGATCCTTCCGCCAATGGGAACAGTTTCTCTCTCTCTACTCTGTCTAGACCCTTCATGATTTTGAATACCTCGATCAAATCTCCTCGCAACCGTCTCTGTTCCAAGGAGAACAATCCCAGCTTCTCCAGTCTATCCACATAACTAAAGTCCCTCATCCCTGGAATCATTCTAGTAAATCTCTTCTGCACCCTCTCTAAGACCTTCACATCTTTCCTAAAGTGCGGTGCCCAGAACTGGACACAATACTCCAGTTGTGGCCGAACCTTGCTTTTGTACTCTCTGCCTCTATTTATAAAGCCCATTATCCCGTATGTTTTTTAACCGCTTTCTCAACCTGCCCTGCCACCATCAATGATTTGTGAACATATACCCCCAGATCTCTCTGTTCCTGTACTCCTTTTAGAATTGTACCCTTTAGTTTATATTGCCTCTCCTCATTCTACTGAACTGCATCCCCTCGCATTTTTCTGCATTAAATTTCATCTGCCACGTGTCCGCCCATTCCACCAGCCTGTCTATATCCTCTTGAAGTCTATCACTATCCTCCTCACTGTTCACTACCCTTCCAAGTTTTGTGTCATCTTCAAATTTTGAAATTGTGCCCTGTACACCCAAGTCCAAGTCATTAATATATATCGAGAAAAGCAGTGGTCCCAGCACCGACCCCTGGGGAACACCACTGTACACCTCCCTCCAGTCCAAAAAACAACCGGTCACCATTACTCTCTGTTTCCCGTCACTTAGCCAATTCTGTATCCATGTTGCTGCCCCCTTTATTCCATGGGCTTCAATCTTGATGACAAGCCTATTATGTGGCACTTTATCAAACGCCTTTTGAAAGTCCATATACACCACATCCACCGCATTGCCCTCATCCACCCTCTCTGTTACCTCATCATAAAACTCTATCAGGTTAGTTAAACATGATTTGCCTTTAACAAATCATGCTGGCTTGCCTTAGTCACTTGGATGAGTGTAGATTGATTTGCACCTCTTTATAATTTCCCTGCAAATTTGCTCCTCTATCTCCTTCCCACTAGTTGGTGGTCTATAGAATACCCCCAGTAGTGTAATGGCACCTCTATTGTTTCTTAACTCTAACCAAATAGATTCTGTCCTTTTCCCCTCCAGGACATCCTCTCTCTCCAGCACAGCAATATTCTCCTTAATCAATACTGCCACCCCCCCTCCTACACCTACCCTTCCTTCCCTATCTTTCCTCAACACCTTGCATCCAGGAATATTTAGTACCCAATCCTGCCCTTTTTTAAGCCTGGTCTCCGTTATCGCCATGACATCATATTCCCATGTGGCTATTTGCACCGCAAACTTTTCTTAGACTTTCTTGCACTCTCTCTTAGTATGGTATTAGGTGGGATCAGACTATTTCTTGCTCCAGTGCTATCTTTCTCACCCAATCCTTTGGGCACCTTGTTTCCCCTTTCCATTGCTACATCCTGGTGCCCACCCCCCTGCCAAATTAGTATAAACCCCCCTCCCCCCATCCCACAGCTCTAGCGAACCTCCCCATGAGGACATTGGTCCCAGCTCCATTGGTACAGTAATAAGCCAATCCCTCCAGGTGGTGTGGTGAGTGAGGCCGAGTGCTTCTCCCATACCAGCCACTGGGAGCGGGGGGATCCGGGAGCAGAGGATCCGGTCAGGATTCACCACAGGGTGTCCCCGCACTGTGCGCGGGTTGGTACAGTCCATCAACGATTGGTTGCTCAGCTCCAGCCTTCTCTATCAACCCGTGAAACTCAGTTATCCCCTTCCCAACCTCGTACGGTCTTGCTGCCATTGACTGCCCCTTTAAGGTCCCACACGAGTTTCCACCCCACACCAACTGAGTGTTTGATGTGATTGACGGGTGATTGATGTGATTGACGGGTGATTGATGCGATTGATGGGTGATTGATGCGATTGATGGGTGATTGATGTGATTGACGGGTGATTGATGCGATTGATGGGTGATTGATGTGATTGACGGGTGATTGATGTGATTGACGGGCGATTGATGTGATTGACGGGTGATTGATGTGATTGACGGGTGATTGATGTGATTGACGGGTGATTGATGTGATTGATGGGTGTTTGATGTGATTGATGTGATTGACGGGTGATTGATGCGATTGATGGGTGATTGATGTGATTGACGGGTGATTGATGTGATTGACGGGTGATTGATGCGATTGATGGGTGATTGATGTGATTGACGGGTGATTGATGTGATTGACGGGTGATTGATGTGATTGACGGGTGATTGATGTGATTGATGGGTGTTTGATGTGATTGATGTGATTGACGGGTGATTGATGTGATTGACGGGTGATTGATGTGATTGACGGGTGATTGATGTGATTGACGGGTGATTGATGTGATTGATGGGTGATTGATGTGATTGACGGGTGATTGATGTGATTGACGGGTGATTGATGTGATTGACGGGTGATTGATGTGATAGACGGGTGATTGATGTGATTGACGGGTGATTGATGGGTGATTGATGGGTGATTGATGTGATTGATGGGTGATTGATGTGATTGATGGGTGATTGATGTGATTGACGGGTGATTGATGTGATTGATGGGTGATTGATGTGATTGATGGGTGATTGATGTGATTGATGGGTGATTGATGTGATTGATGGGTGATTGATGTGATTGACGGGTGATTGATGTGATTGATGGGTGATTGATGTGATTGACGGGTGATTGATGTGATTGATGGGTGATTGATGTGATTGATGGGTGATTGATGTGATTGACGGGTGATTGATGTGATTGATGGGTGATTGATGTGATTGACGGGTGATTGATGTGATTGATGGGTGATGGATGTGATTGATGGGTGATTGATGTGATTGATGGGTGATTGATGTGATTGATGGGTGATTGATGTGATTGACGGGTGATTGATGTGATTGATGGGTGATTGATGTGATTGACGGGTGATTGATGTGATTGATGGGTGATTGATGGGTGTTTGATGTGATTGATGGGTGATTGATGTGATTGATGGGTGATTGATGTGATTGATGGGTGATTGATGTGATTGATGGGTGATTGATGTGATTGACGGGTGATTGATGTGATTGATGGGTGATTGATGTGATTGACGGGTGATTGATGTGATTGATGGGTGATTGATGTGATTGATGGGTGATTGATGTGATTGACGGGTGATTGATGTGATTGACGGGCGATTGATGTGATTGATGGGTGATTGATGTGATTGACGGGTGATTGATGTGATTGACGGGTGATTGATGTGATTGACGGGCGATTGATGTGATTGACGGGCGATTGATGTGATTGACGGGCGATTGATGTGATTGACGGGCGATTGATGTGATTGACGGGAGATTGATGTGATTGACGGGCGATTGATGTGATTGACGGGCGATTGATGTGATTGACGGGCGATTGATGTGATTGACGGGCGATTGATGTGATTGACGGGTGATTGATGTGATTGACGGGCGATTGATGTGATTGACGGGTGATTGATGTGATTGACGGGTGATTGATGTGATTGACGGGCGATGGATGTGATTGACGGGCGATCGATGTGATTGACGGGCGATTGATGCGATTGACGGGCGATTGATGCGATTGACGGGCGATTGATGCGATTGACGGGCGATTGATGTGATTGACGGGCGATTGATGTGATTGATGTGATTGACGGGCGATGGATGTGATTGACGGGCGATTGATGTGATTGACGGGCGATTGATGTGATTGACGGGTGATTGATGTGATTGACGGGCGATTGATGCGATTGACGGGCGATTGACGGGCGATGGATGTGATTGACGGGCGATTGATGTGATTGACGGGCGATTGATGTGATTGACGGGCGATGGATGTGATTGACGGGCGATCGATGTGATTGACGGGCGATCGATGTGATTGACGGGCGATTGATGTGATTGACGGGCGATTGATGCGATTGACGGGCGATTGATGTGATTGACGGGTGATTGATGTGATTGACGGGCGATTGATGTGATTGACGGGCGATGGATGCGATTGACGGGCGATTGATGTGATTGATGTGATTGACGGGCGATGGATGTGATTGACGGGCGATTGATGTGATTGACGGGCGATGGATGTGATTGACGGGCGATTGATGCGATTGACGGGCGATTGATGTGATTGACGGGCGATGGATGTGATTGACGGGCGATTGATGCGATTGACGGGCGATTGATGTGATTGATGTGATTGACGGGCGATGGATGTGATTGACGGGCGATTGATGTGATTGACGGGCGATTGATGTGATTGACGGGCGATGGATGTGATTGACGGGCGATCGATGCGATTGACGGGCGATTGATGCGATTGACGGGCGATCGATGTGATTGACGGGCGATTGATGTGATTGACGGGCGATCGATGTGATTGACGGGCGTTTGATGTGATTGACGGGTGATTGATGTGATTGACGGGTGATTGATGTGATTGATGTGATTGACGGGTGATTGATGTGATTGACGGGTGATTGATGTGATTGACGGGCGATTGATGTGATTGATGTGATTGACGGGTGATTGATGTGATTGACGGGTGATTGATGTGATTGACGGGTGATTGATGTGATTGACGGGCGATTGATGTGATTGATGTGATTGACGGGTGATTGATGTGATTGACGGGTGATTGATGTGATTGATGTGATTGACGGGTGATTGATGTGATTGACGGGTGATTGATGTGATTGACGGGTGATTGATGTGATTGACGGGCGATTGATGTGATTGACGGGTGATTGATGTGATTGACGGGTGATTGATGTGATTGACGGGCGATTGATGTGATTGATGTGATTGACGGGCGATTGATGTGATTAACGGGTGATTGATGTGATTGACGGGTGATTGATGTGATTGACGGGTGATTGATGCGATTGACGGGCGATTGATGCGATTGATGTGATTGACGGGTGATTGATGTGATTGACGGGTGATTGATGTGATTGACAGGCGATTGATGTGATTGATGTGATTGACGGGCGATTGATGTGATTGACGGGTGATTGATGTGATTGACGGGTGATTGATGTGATTGATGTGATTGACGGGTGATTGATGTGATTGACGGGCGATTGATTTGATTGACGGGTGATTGATGTGATTGACGGGTGATTGATGCGATTGACGGGCGATTGATGCGATTGACGGGCGTTTGATGTGATTGACGGGCGTTTGATGTGATTGATGTGATTGACGGGTGATTGATGTGACTGACAGGCGATTGATGTGATTGACGGGTGATTGATGTGATTGACGGGTGATTGATGCGATTGACGGGCGATTGATGCGATTGACGGGCGTTTGATGTGATTGACGGGCGTTTGATGTGATTGATGTGATTGACGGGCGATTGATGTGATTGATGTGATTGACGGGCGATTGATGTGATTGACGGGTGATTGATGTGATTGACGGGTGATTGATGCGATTGACGGGCGTTTGATGTGATTGACGGGCGTTTGATGTGATTGATGTGATTGACGGGCGTTTGATGTGATTGATGTGATTGACGGGCGTTTGATGTGATTGATGTGGTTGACGGGCGTTTGATGTGATTGATGTGATTGACGGGCGTTTGATGTGATTGACGGGTGATCGATGTGATTGACGGGCGATTGATGCGATTGACGGGCGTTTGATGTGATTGACGGGCAATTGATGTGATTGACGGGCGATTGATGTGATTGACGGGCGATTGATGTGATTGACGGGCGATTGACGCGATTGACGGGCGATTGATGTGATTGACGGGCGATTGATGTGATTGACGGGCAATTGATGTGATTGACGGGCGATTGATGCGATTGACGGGCGTTTGATGTGATTGACGGGCAATTGATGTGATTGACGGGCGATTGATGTGATTGACGGGCGATTGATGCGATTGACGGGCGTTTGATGCGATTGACGGGCGATTGATGTGATTGACGGGCGATTGATGTGATTGACGGGCGATTGATGTGATTGACGGGCGATTGATGTGATTGATGCGATTGACGGGCGATTGATGCGATTGACGGGCGTTTGATGTGATTGACGGGCGATTGATGTGATTGACGGGTGATTGATGCGATTGATGTGATTGACGGGCGATTGATGTGATTGACGGGCGATTGATGTGATTGACGGGCGATTGATGCGATTGACGGGCGATTGATGTGATTGACGGGCGATTGATGTGATTGACGGGCAATTGATGTGATTGACGGGCGATTGATGCGATTGACGGGCGTTTGATGTGATTGACGGGCAATTGATGTGATTGACGGGCGATTGATGTGATTGACGGGCGATTGATGCGATTGACGGGCGTTTGATGCGATTGACGGGCGATTGATGTGATTGACGGGCGATTGATGTGATTGACGGGCGATTGATGTGATTGATGCGATTGACGGGCGATTGATGCGATTGACGGGCGTTTGATGTGATTGACGGGCGATTGATGTGATTGACGGGTGATTGATGCGATTGATGTGATTGACGGGCGATTGATGCGATTGACGGGCGTTTGATGTGATTGACGGGCGTTTGATGTGATTGACGGGCGATTGATGTGATTGACGGGTGATTGATGTGATTGACGGGCGATTGATGTGATTGACGGGTGATTGATGTGATTGACGGGCGATTGATGTGATTGACGGGCGATTGATGTGATTGATGTGATTGACGGGCGATTGATGCGATTGACGGGCGTTTGATGTGATTGACGGGCGTTTGATGTGATTGACGGGCGATTGATGTGATTGACGGGTGATTGATGTGATTGACGGGCGTTTGATGTGATTGACTGGCGTTTGATGTGATTGACGGGCAATTGATGTGATTGACGGGCGTTTGATGTGATTGACGGGCGTTTGATGTGATTGACGGGCGATTGATGTGATTGATGTGATTGACGGGCGATTGATGCGATTGAGGGGTGATTGATGTGATTGACGGGCGATTGATGTGATTGATGTGATTGACGGGCGATTGATGCGATTGACGGGCGTTTGATGTGATTGACGGGCGTTTGATGTGATTGACGGGCGATTGATGTGATTGATGTGATTGATGGGCGATTGATGCGATTGACGGGCGTTTGATGTGATTGACGGGCGATTGATGCGATTGACGGGCGATTGATGTGATTGATGCGATTGACGGGCGATTGATGTGATTGATGCGATTGACGGGCGTTTGATGTGATTGACGGGCGATTGATGTGATTGACGGGCGATTGATGCGATTGACGGGCGTTTGATGTGATTGACGGGCGTTTGATGTGATTGACGGAAGATTGATGTGATTGACGGGGGATTGATGTGATTGACGGGCGTTTGATGTGATTGACGGGCGTTTGATGTGATTGACGGGCGTTTGATGTGATTGACGGGCGATTGATGTGATTGACGGGCGATTGATGCGATTGACGGGCGTTTGATGTGATTGACGGGCGATTGATGCGATTGACGGGCGATTGATGTGATTGACGGGCGATTGATGCGATTGACGGGCGATTGATGCGATTGACGGGCGATTGATGCGATTGACGGGCGTTTGATGTGATTGACGGGCGTTTGATGTGATTGACGGGCGATTGATGCGATTGACGGGCGATTGATGCGATTGACGGGCGTTTGATGTGATTGACGGGCGATTGATGCGATTGACGGGCGATTGATGTGATTGATGTGATTGACGGGCGATTGATGCGATTGACGGGCGATTGATGCGATTGACGGGCGATTGATGCGATTGACGGGCGATTGATGTGATTGACGGGTGATTGATGCGATTGACGGGCGATTGATGGGATTGACGGGCGATTGATGTGATTGACGGGCGATTGATGTGATTGACGGGTGATTGATGCGATTGACGGGCGATTGATGTGATTGACGGGCGATTGATGCGATTGACGGGCGATTGATGCGATTGATGCGATTGACGGGCGATTGATGCGATTGACGGGCGTTTGATGTGATTGACGGGCGATTGATGAGATTGACGGGCGATTGATGTGATTGACGGGCGATTGATGCGATTGACGGGCGATTGATGCGATTGACGGGCGATTGATGCGATTGACGGGCGATTGATGGGATTGACGGGCGATTGACGGGCGATTGATGCGATTGACGGGCGATTGATGCGATTGATGCGATTGACGGGCGATTGATGCGATTGACGGGCGATTGATGCGATTGACGGGCGATTGATGCGATTGACGGGCGATTGATGTGATTGACGGGCGATTGATGCGATTGACGGGCGATTGATGCGATTGACGGGCGATTGATGGGATTGACGGGCGATTGATGTGATTGACGGGCGATTGATGTGATTGACGGGCGATTGATGTGATTGACGGGCGATTGATGTGATTGACGGGTGATTGATGTGATTGATGTGATTGACGGGCGATTGATGCGATTGACGGGCGATTGATGTGATTGACGGGCGATTGATGCGATTGACGGGCGATTGATGCGATTGACGGGTGATTGATGTGATTGACGGGCGATTGATGCGATTGACGGGCGATTGATGCGATTGACGGGTGATTGATGTGATTGACGGGTGATTGATGTGATTGACGGGCGATTGATGTGATTGACGGGCAATTGATGCGATTGACGGGCGATTGATGTGATTGGCGGGCGATTGATGCGATTGACGGGCGATTGATGCGATTGACGGGCGATTGATGTGATTGACGGGTGATTGATGTGATTGACGGGCGATTGATGTGATTGACGGGCGATTCATGTGATTGACGGGTGATTGATGTGATTGACGGGCGATTGATGCGATTGACGGGCGATTGATGCGATTGACGGGCGATTGATGCGATTGACGGGCGATTGATGTGATTGACGGGCGATTGATGTGATTGACGGGTGATTGATGCGATTGACGGGTGATTGATGTGATTGACGGGTGATTGATGTGATTGACGGGCGATTGATGTGATTGACGGGTGATTGATGTGATTGACGGGCGATTGATGTGATTGACGGGCGATTGATGTGATTGACGGGCGATGGATGTGATTGACGGGCGATTGATGTGATTGACGGGCGATTGATGTGATTGACGGGTGATTGATGTGATTGACGGGTGATTGATGTGATTGACGGGCGATTGATGTGATTGACGGGCGATTGATGCGATTGGCGGGCGATTGATGCGATTGACGGGCGATTGATGCGTTTGACGGGCGATTGATGTGATTGATGTGATTGACGGGTGATTGATGTGATTGACGGGTGATTGATGCGATTGACGGGCGATTGATGTGATTGACGGGTGATTGATGCGATTGACGGGCGATGGATGTGATTGACGGGTGATTGATGCGATTGACGGGCGATTGATGTGATTGATGTGATTGACGGGCGATTGATGTGATTGACGGGTGATTGATGTGATTGACGGGTGATTGATGTGATTGACGGGCGATGGATGTGATTGACGGGCGATGGATGTGATTGACGGGCGATTGATGTGATTGACGGGTGATTGATGTGATTGACGGGTGATTGATGTGATTGACGGGCGATTGATGAGATTGACGGGTGATTGATGTGATTGACGGGTGATTGATGTGATTGACGGGCGATTGATGTGATTGACGGGCGATTGATGTGATTGATGTGATTGACGGGCGATTGATGTGATTGACGGGCGATTGATGTGATTGACGGGCGATTGATGTGATTGACGGGCGATTGATGCGATTGACGGGCGATTGATGTGATTGACGGGGGATTGATGCGATTGACGGGGGATTGATGCGATTGACGGGCGATTGATGTGATTGACGGGCGATTGATGCGATTGACGGGTGATTGATGTGATTGACGGGCGATGGATGTGATTGACGGGCGATGGATGTGATTGACGGGCGATTGATGTGATTGACGGGCGATTGATGTGATTGACGGGTGATTGATGTGATTGACGGGTGATTGATGCGATTGACGGGCGATTGATGTGATTGACGGGCGATTGATGTGATTGATGTGATTGACGGGTGATTGATGCGATTGACGGGTGATTGATGCGATTGACGGGCGATTGATGCGATTGACGGGTGAT
The DNA here is from genome assembly GCF_035084215.1 of Heptranchias perlo. Taxonomy (NCBI): domain Eukaryota; kingdom Metazoa; phylum Chordata; class Chondrichthyes; order Hexanchiformes; family Hexanchidae; genus Heptranchias; species Heptranchias perlo. The sequence continues at coordinate 38,817 of NW_027139617.1, read as the reverse complement.
TGATGTGATTGATGTGATTGATGTGATTGACGGGTGATTGATGCGATTGACGGGTGATTGATGCGATTGACGGGTGATTGATGTGATTGATGTGATTGATGCGATTGACGGGTGATTGATGCGATTGACGGGCGATTGATGCGATTGACGGGTGATTGATGTGATTGATGTGATTGATGTGATTGACGGGTGATTGATGTGATTGACGGGCGATTGATGCGATTGACGGGCGATTGATGTGATTGACGGGGGATTGATGCGATTGACGGGGGATTGATGCGATTGACGGGCGATTGATGTGATTGACGGGCGATTGATGCGATTGACGGGTGATTGATGTGATTGACGGGCGATGGATGTGATTGACGGGCGATGGATGTGATTGACGGGCGATTGATGTGATTGACGGGCGATTGATGTGATTGACGGGTGATTGATGTGATTGACGGGTGATTGATGCGATTGACGGGCGATTGATGTGATTGACGGGCGATTGATGTGATTGATGTGATTGACGGGTGATTGATGCGATTGACGGGTGATTGATGCGATTGACGGGCGATTGATGCGATTGACGGGTGATTGATGTGATTGATGTGATTGATGTGATTGACGGGTGATTGATGTGATTGACGGGCGATTGATGTGATTGATGTGATTGACGGGCGATTGATGCGATTGACGGGTGATTGATGTGATTGACGGGTGATTGATGCGATTGACGGGCGATTGATGCGATTGACGGGCGATTGATGTGATTGATGTGATTGACGGGCAATTGATGTGATTGACGGGTGATTGATGTGATTGACGGGTGATTGATGTGATTGACGGGCGATGGATGTGATTGACGGGCGATGGATGTGATTGACGGGCGATTGATGTGATTGACGGGTGATTGATGTGATTGACGGGTGATTGATGTGATTGACGGGCGATTGATGAGATTGACGGGTGATTGATGTGATTGACGGGTGATTGATGTGATTGACGGGCGATTGATGTGATTGACGGGCGATTGATGTGATTGATGTGATTGACGGGCGATTGATGTGATTGACGGGCGATTGATGTGATTGACGGGCGATTGATGTGATTGACGGGCGATTGATGTGATTGACGGGTGATTGATGTGATTGACGGGTGATTGATGTGATTGACGGGCGATTGATGCGATTGACGGGCGATTGATGTGATTGACGGGGGATTGATGCGATTGACGGGGGATTGATGCGATTGACGGGCGATTGATGTGATTGACGGGCGATTGATGCGATTGACGGGTGATTGATGCGATTGACGGGCGATGGATGTGATTGACGGGCGATGGATGTGATTGACGGGCGATGGATGTGATTGACGGGCGATGGATGTGATTGACGGGCGATTGATGTGATTGACGGGCGATTGATGTGATTGACGGGCGATTGATGTGATTGACGGGTGATTGATGTGATTGACGGGTGATTGATGTGATTGACGGGCGATTGATGTGATTGACGGGCGATTGATGTGATTGACGGGCGATTGATGTGATTGACGGGTGATTGATGTGATTGACGGGTGATTGATGCGATTGACGGGCGATTGATGTGATTGACGGGCGATTGATGTGATTGATGTGATTGACGGGTGATTGATGCGATTGACGGGTGATTGATGTGATTGACGGGTGATTGATGCGATTGACGGGTGATTGATGTGATTGACGGGCGATTGATGCGATTGACGGGTGATTGATGTGATTGACGGGCGATTGATGTGATTGACGTGTGATTGATGCGATTGACGGGTGATTGATGTGATTGATGTGATTGACGGGTGATTGATGTGATTGACGGGTGATTGATGCGATTGACGGGTGATTGATGTGATTGACGGGCGATTGATGCGATTGACGGGTGATTGATGTGATTGACGGGCGATTGATGTGATTGACGTGTGATTGATGCGATTGACGGGTGATTGATGTGATTGATGTGATTGACGGGCGATTGATGTGATTGACGGGCGATTGATGTGATTGACGGTGGCGCAGCTCATGTCGTGATGTTTAATTCTTGTGTTGCAGGGTGGCGATGTGCACTGTTTGCCCGTCGAATGCCCAACGCTCAGCTGTGTGCAGCAGGTAACGATCGTGGGATCCTGCTGTCCACAGTGTCGAGGTAACAACTCTCCCCTCTCACTCCCTCCACCCCACCCCCTCCCAACTCCGTGCACCCCACCCCCTCTCACTCCCTCCACCCCACCCCCTCTCACTCCCTCCACCCCACCCCCTCCCAACTCCGTGCACCCCACCCCCTCCCAACTCCGTGCACCCCACCCCCTCTCACTCCCTCCACCCCACCCCCTCTCACTCCCTCCACCCCACCCCCTCCCAACTCCGTGCACCCCACCCCCTCCCAACTCCGTGCACCCCACCCCCTCTCACTCCCTCCATCCCACCCCCTCTCACTCCCTCCATCCCACCCCCTCTCACTCCGTCCATCCCACCCCCTCTCACTCCCTCCATCCCACCCCCTCTCACTCCCTCCATCCCACCCCCTCTCACTCCCTCCATCCCACTCCCTCCCTCCATCCCACCCCCTCCACCCCACCCCCCCTCACTCCCTCCATCCCACCCCCTCTCACTCCCTCCATCCCACCCCCTCTCACTCCATCCATCCCACCCCCTCTCACTCCCTCCACCCCACCCCCCCTCACTCCCTCCACCCCACCCCCCCTCACTCCCTCCACCCCACCCCCCCTCACTCCCTCCACCCCACCCCCCCTCACTCCCTCCACCCCAACCCCCTCACTCCCTCCATCCCACCCCCCCTCACTCCCTCCATCCCACCCCCCTCACACCCTCCAACCCACCCTCCCTCACTCCCTCCATCCCACCCCCCTAACTCCCTCCATCCCACCCCCTCTCACTCCCTCCATCCCACCCCCCTCTCACTCCCTCCATCCCCCTCACTCCCTCCATCCCACCCCCCTCACACCCTCCATCCCACCCCCCCTCACTCCCTCCATCCCACCCCCCTCACTCCCTCCATCCCACCCCCCTCACTCCCTCCATCCCTCTCACTCCCTCCATCCCACCTCCCTCCATCCCACCCCCTCTCACTCCATCCATCCCACCCCCCTCACTCCCTCCATCCCACTCCCTCACTCCCTCCATCCCACCCCCCTCACTCCCTCCATCCCACCCCCTCTCACTCCATCCATCCCACCCCCTCTCACTCCCTCCACCCCACCCCCCCTCACTCCCTCCACCCCACCCCCCCTCACTCCCTCCACCCCACCCCCCCTCACTCCCTCCACCCCACCCCCCCTCACTCCCTCCACCCCAACCCCCTCACTCCCTCCATCCCACCCCCCCTCACTCCCTCCATCCCACCCCCCTCACACCCTCCAACCCACCCTCCCTCACTCCCTCCATCCCACCCCCCTAACTCCCTCCATCCCACCCCCTCTCACTCCCTCCATCCCACCCCCCTCTCACTCCCTCCATCCCCCTCACTCCCTCCATCCCACCCCCCTCACACCCTCCATCCCACCCCCCCTCACTCCCTCCATCCCACCCCCCTCACTCCCTCCATCCCACCCCCCTCACTCCCTCCATCCCTCTCACTCCCTCCATCCCACCTCCCTCCATCCCACCCCCTCTCACTCCATCCATCCCACCCCCCTCACTCCCTCCATCCCACTCCCTCACTCCCTCCATCCCACCCCCCCTCTCACTCCCTCCATCCCCCTCACTCCCTCCATCCCCCTCACTCCCTCCATCCCCCTCACTCCCTCCATCCCACCCCCTCTCACTCCCTCCATCCCACCCCCTCTCACTCCCTCCATCCCACCCCCCCTCTCTCCCTCCACCCCACCCCCCCTCACTCCCTCCATCCCACCCCCCTCACTCCCTCCATCCCATCCCCCTCTCACTCCCTCCATCCCACCCCCTCTCACTCCCTCCATCCCACCTCCCTCCATCCCACCTCCTGTTACTCCCTCCATCCCACTCCCTCACCTCCACACTCCCTCATCCCCTCCCTCCGTCCATCCCACCGTCCCGCCCACCCCCTCTGCCCCCACCGCCCGCTCCCTCCGCCCCCACCGCCCGCTCCTTCTGCCCCCACCTCCCTCCGCCCGCTCCCTCCGCCCCACCTCCCTCCGCCCCCACCACCCGCTCCCTCTGCCCCCACCTCCCTCCTCGCGCCCACCTCCCTCCTCGCGCCCACCTCCCTCCTCGCCCTCACCGCCTCCAATGCCCTCCTCCCTCGTGCACCCCCCCCCCCCCTCCCTCCTGAATGGTTCAAAGTGTTGATATGGTTTGAGGGGGAAATACTGACTGACTGTTTCTACTTGTCAGTGAATCAGTAACAGGGGCAGAAACTCAGGGTTAGTGCTGGAGGCATAAAGGGGAAGAGGAGGAGGAATGTTTCACAGAAGGTTATTAGAATATGGGACCCATTCCACGAGGGGCTGTTGGAGCATTTACAGGAAGTAGAGAAACACATGAAAGGAAAATATTGAAGGGTCCGGGGATGAGGGTCTCCCCTCTCTGATGGGGGTCTCCCCTCTCTGATGGGGGTCTCCCCTCTCTGATGGGGGTCTCCCCTCTCTGATGAGGGACTGGGTGACACATGTGACCTGACCTGTATGTGATGTAGAGGGGTCGAGGGTGAGCTCAGTGTAGCCTGTGCTGTGGGAGCAGATGTGCCGATAGTGAGATTCTAACAGTGCAGTGCCCAGCTCTAACAGTCGGGCCCTTCCATTCGATGGGCACTAACCTCTTTTGCCATCTCTGCCAGGTTGTATGTACAACGGGAAAGAATATCAGGAAGGAGGGACCTGGTTTGCTCCCACGAGCCCCTGTATGACGTGTATGTGTGTGGACGGGGTCGTGACCTGCTCAGAGATTCGTTGTGTCACTCCGTGTGTGAACCAGATCCGTATAGCCGGAGAATGCTGCCCCGCGTGTGCAGGTACGTCAAATAAGGGAGCGAGTTGTTGTTGCCCAGGTGAGCTCTGAACCTTGGACACTGCTGGCTCCAGGTGAGCACTTCACCAATGTTAGTGCCAGTCGCACATGGCCGTGATTGGCACACTATCCAATATTAGTGCCAGTCGCTCATGGGTCATGATTGGCACAATATCCAATGTTAGTGCCAGTCGCACATAGGCTGTGATTGGCACATTATCCAATGTTAGTGCCAGTCGCACATGGGCTGTGATTGGCACACTATCCAACGTTAGTGCCAGTCGCACATGGGCTGTGATTGGCACACTATCCAATGTTAGTGCCAGTCGCACATGGGCTGTGATTGGCACACTATCCAACGTTAGTGCCAGTCGCACATGGGCTGTGATTGGCACACTATCCAATGTTAATGCCAGTCGCACATGGGCTGTGATTGGCACAATATCCAATGTTAGTGCCAGTCGCTCATGGGTTGTGATTGGCACAATATCCAATGTTAGTGCCAGTCGCTCATGGGTTGTGATTGGCACAATATCCAATGTTAGTGCCAGTCGCTCATGGGTTGTGATTGGCACACTGTCCAGCGCTCACTTTTTTTTGTACCTTGCAGATTGCATCTACAACAACCGTGTGTACGGCCCAGACGAGAGCTTCCAGCCCACCCATGACCCTTGTGAGATCTGCACTTGTGAGGTAAGAGGTGTCATTTCATAAAAGCAAACCCGAGGACACAGTCTGAACTGAGAGCCCCCCCAGAGAGCAACCAATACAATCTGTGAAAGCACCCGGGCTCAGAAGATTAACTCCTTCAAAAAGAAACGGCTTGGGTATATGTCTGGTTTGGAGAGTGAGAGAATAGGATTAAACTGTTGACAATGGGACGAAGGGCCAGAGATGATAACACATCTGTTTGATTCACGTGAGAGTGTAGAGAATGTTGGACGGGGAAAATGGTCCGGCACAGACACAATGGGCCAATCGGCCTCCTTCTGTGCTGTAAGATTGTATGATTGGGAGTACACGGGGATCCTGGGGCAGGGGAGGCGATGGTCGATGATTGGGAGTACACGGGGATCCTGGGGCAGGGGAGGCGATGGTCGATGATTGGGAGTACACGGGGATCCTGGGGCAGGGGAGGCGATGGTCGATGATTGGGAGTACACGGGGATCCTGGGGCAGGGGAGGCGATGGTCGATGATTGAGGAAGTTGTGTCTGGAGTCAGGAAAGAGCAAATGAATATTCAGGAATTTTATTCGATTGCTCTGGGGATTTTGGGAGTGTTTATCCAGAACTTACTCTCGGCAAATATACTGTGTGTACTGAGTACCCCCTCCCCCCTCCCCCGATCCCAGCTCTCCCCCCACCCCCCCCCCGCCAAACGATCCCCTCCCCCCTCCCCCGATCCCGGCTCTCCCCCCACCCCCCCGCCAAACGATCCCCTCCCCCCTCCCCCGATCCCGGCTCTCCCCCCCGCCCCCCCCGCCAAACGATCCCCTCCCCCCTCCCCCGATCCCGGCTCTCCCCCCACCCCCCCCCCGCCAAACGATCCCCTCCCCCCGATCCCGGCTCTCCCCCCGCCCCCCCCCGCCAAACGATCCCCTCCCCCCGATCCCGGCTCTCCCCCCGCCCCCCCCCCCCGCCAAACGATCCCCTCCCCCCGATCCCGGCTCTCCCCCCACCCCCCCGCCAAACGATCCCCTCCCCCCGATCCCGGGCACCTCCCCTGCCCCGATCCCGACCCCCCCCCACAATCCCGGACACCCCCCGATCTCGGGGCCCCCCGCTCCCCTCCCCCATAATCCCGGGCCTCCTGATCCCCTCCCCCCTGCTCCCGGGCCCCCACCCTCCTGATCTTTCCCTTCCCTCCCTCTGACCCCTCACTCACCACCCCTCTCCCATGGTCCCCTGGCCCCCCCCCTCTCCAGTCATCATGCCTTGTATCCCCGTGTTACCCCACTGCCCATTGCTCTGTCCCTAAAACTGTGCACCCCTCCTAAAGGTCCCCCTCTCTTTCCCCCCCCCCCCCCCCCCCCAGGTGATGGCGGATGGCGAGCAGCACCTCCGATGTTACCGGAGCCAGTGTTCCAGTCTGGTGGACTGTCCGAAGAATCTGATCCTGGTCCCGAGTCCCGATCACTGCTGTCCCAGCTGTGCCCGTGAGTCAATATTTCCACTGATTCCCGCTTTCTTTATTTTCAGTACCAGCCTTTCCAGAGGAACTGTGTCAAAGGCCTTACTGAAATCCAAGTAACCACATCCACTGCCTTACCCCTACCAAACTTCTTTATCACAGCCTCAAAGAAACCAGTCAAATAGATTGACAAGACGGCCCCTTCATGAACCCAGATTGGTTATCTGTAATAATTTTATGTCATGTCTATTTGAGCATTCACTATCTATCTCCCTCCAATGGGATAGAAGCACGAAGCATCACCTGCACCTCTCAGCTGCAGTTTATCATTTAATACTTCAGTCCAGTTATTTAAAGGGCCCTCAGCATGAAAAGAAAGACTTGCCTTTCACAACCTCTAGATGTCCCAAAGCTCTTTCAGCCAATGAAGTACTTTGGAAGTGCAGTCACTGTTGTAACGAAGGAAACACAGCAGCCAATTTGCACACAGCAAGATCCCACAAACAGCAATGTGATAGTGACCAGGTAATCTGTTTTTAGTGATGTTGGTTGAGGGATGAATATTGACCAAGACACCGGGGAGAACTCCCCTGCTTTTCTTCAAAGAGCCTCATGAAATCTTTTATATCCACCTGAGAGGGCTGACGGGGCCTCTGTGTAATATCTCACCCGAAAGATGGAACGTCCGACAGTGCAGCGCTCCCTCAGTACTGACCCTCCGACAGTGCAGCACTCCCTCAGTACTGACCCTCCGACAGTGCAGCACTCCCTCAGTACTGACCCTCCGACAGTGCAGCACTCCCTCAGTACTGACCCTCCGACAGTGCAGCACTCCCTCAGTACTGACCCTCCGACAGTGCAGCACTCCCTTAGTACTGACCCTCCGACAGTGCAGCACTCCCTCAGTACTGACCCTCCGACAGTGCAGCACTCCCTCAGTACTGACCCTCCGACAGTGCAGCACTCCCTCAGTACTGACCCTCCGACAGTGCAGCACTCCCTCAGTACTGACCCTCCGACAGTGCAGCGCTCCCTCAGTACTGACCCTCCGACAGTGCAGCGCTCCCTCAGTACTGACCCTCCGACAGTGCAGCGCTCCCTCAGTACTGACCCTCCGACAGTGCAGCACTCCCTCAGTACTGCCCCTCTGACAGTGCAGGTCATTAATATATATCAAAAAGAGCAGTGGTCCTAATACTGACCCCTGGGGAACACCACTGTAAACTTCCCTCCAGTCTGAAAAACAACCGTTCACCACTACTCTCTGCTTTCTGTCCCGTAGCCAATTTTGTATCCACGCTGTCACTGTCCCTTTAATCCCATTGGTTTTAATTTTGCTAACAAGTCTATTATGTGGTTCTTTATCAAATGCCTTTTGAAAGTCCATATACACATCAACCACACTACCCTCATCAACCCTCTCCGTTACTTCATCAAAGAACTCAATCAAGTTAGTCAAACACGATGTTCCTTTAACAAACCCGTGCTGACTTTCATTTATTGCCCAGACTTTTCCAAGTGCCAATTAATTTTGTCCCGGATTGTTGCCTCAAAGTTTTCCCACCACCGACGTTAGACTGACTGGCCTGTAATTGCTGGGTTTATCCCCCTCCCCTTTTGTGAACAGGGTGTAACATTTACAATCCTCCAGTCCTCTGGTACCGTCCCCATTATCTAAGGAGGATTGGGAGATTGTGGCCAGAGCCCCCACAATTTCCACCCTTACTTCCCTCAGTAACCGAGGATGAATCTCATCCGGACCGGGTGACTTTTCTACTTTGAGTACTGCCAATCTTTTAAGTACCTCCTTTATCTATTTTTATCCTATCCAATATCGCTGCTACCTCCTCCTTTACTGCTATAATTGTAAGGAATCTTACAACACCAGGTTATAGTCCAACAAATTTATTTTAAAATCACAAGCTTTCGGAGATTATCTCCTTCGTCAGATGATTGAATGAAAAGGTTCTCAAATTGCATATCTTATACGATGTTGGGACAGCATCACACCAATCAAAAGGTGTCGTTGTTATTCAAACAGGCCAGTCACGGAGAACAGCACGTCCCAGTACACTCGATATACATTGTGTCTTTTACACAGGCAGGCAGAAAGAAACTTAAAATGGCAGAGAGAGAGAGAGAGAGAATTTTAAAAAACATATAAATTTTTTTCCCCCCTTTTTTTGCTGGTGGGGTTACGTGTAGCGTGACATGAACCCAAGATCCCGGTTGAGGCCGTCCTCATGGGTGCGGAACTTGGCTATCAACTTCTGCTCGACGATTTTGCGTTGTCGTGTGTCTCGAAGGCCGCCTTGGAGAACGCTGACCCGCAGATCGGTGGCTGAATGTCCTTGACTGCTAAAGTGTTCCCCGACTGGGAGGGAACCCTCCTGTTTGGCGATTGTTGCGCTATAATGGCAGCATCCTCTCTAGTGAAGACAGATGCAAAATATTCATTTGGTGCCTCAGCCACACCCTCTGCCTCCACAAGAAGATCTCCTTTTTTGTTCCTAATCGGCCCCACCCTTCCTTTGACTACCCTTTTACTATTTTTATGTTTATAAAAGACTTTTGGATTATGTGCTCAAGTCTCTGGAGTGGGGCTTGAACCCAGGGCCCCCTGACCTGAGGCGAGAGAGTTGCTCTCTGAGCCACGACTGACACCTTGCAGGAGTAGCCAAGGTGCCAACACACATTGTCCACCAATCATTGCCTTCACTCATCTGACCACTCCGCACCTGGTCATCGGGGAAACCTCTCCAAACACACAGAGCTCTCTGGGAACAGAAACCACTCACTAATTGCTGATCTTCAGGGACACTTCATTTAAAGGGACAGCGTGCCTGGGTTCAGGATGGCTCCCTGTTTTGTAAAATATGTACACATAAACTTTGTGACTAAGGTTGGGATTGATGAATGTTTCTCTTTATTGCAGAGCCCCTAAGTAACTGCACAGCAGACCTGCTTGGGAGTGAAGTCCTTGCCACTGACGACCCCTGTTATACCTGCCAGTGCAAGGTGAGAGCTGGAAATACAGAGACAGGATCAGGGTTCCTAGCGGAGAGCAGAGAGGAGCAGTAGCCCTGTCCAGTGTCTCACTGGGGAGCTACGTCACTTGAAGGCCGGCTCCAGTGCTCCACGGCCCACCAGGGTTCCTTCCCCAGTCCCTGGTGTTCACTGATTTCTGTTGCTCACCATTCAGCACTCTGCAATTGGCCATAGTGTCTCTGGGTTTGAGAACTGAGAAATCAGCCTGGGTGCCTGCTCTTATCGTACTGGAATCGATCAGAGTCGCAATCTTACTGTCCCTGCCCTGGGAGTCATGGATGGGACAGTGGAGGGAGCTTTACTCTGTATCTAACCCGTGCTGTACCTGCCCTGGGAGTGTTTGATGGGACAGTGTAGAGGGAGCTTTACTCTGTATCTAACCCGTGCTGTACCTGCCCTGGGAGTGTTTGATGGGACAGTGTAGAGGGAGCTTCACTCTGTATCTAACCCTGTACCTGCCCTGGGAGTGTTTGATGGGACAGTGTAGAGGGAGCTTTACTCTGTATCTAACCCTGTACCTGCCCTGGGAGTGTTTGACGGGACAGTGTAGAGGGAGCTTTACTCTGTATCTAACCCTGTACCTGCCCTGGGAGTGTTTGACAGGACAGTGCAGAGGGAGCTTTACTCTGTATCTAACCCTGTACCTGCCCTGGGAGTGTTTGACGGGACAGTGTAGAGGGAGCTTTACTCTGTATCTAACCCTGTACCTGCCCTGGGAGTGTTTGATGGGACAGTGTAGAGGGAGCTTTACTCTGTATCTAACCCTGTACCTGCCCTGGGAGTGTTTGACGGGACAGTGTAGAGGGAGCTTTACTCTGTATCTAACCCTGTACCTGCCCTGGGAGTGTTTGACGGGACAGTGTAGAGGGAGCTTTACTCTGTATCTAACCCTGTACCTGCCCTGGGAGTGTTTGATGGGACAGTGTAGAGGGAGCTTTACTCTGTATCTAACCCGTGCTGTACCTGCCCTGGGAGTGTTTGATGGGACAGTGTAGAGGGAGCTTTACTCTGTATCTAACCCTGTACCTGCCCTGGGAGTGTTTGATGGGACTCTGTTCCTTTTTCCCTTAGCATGTACGTGAGGCAGGGTGTGTGGTTTTGTGCTGTCGGACCTGTGCCAGTCGGTCCTAGACTGAGACCCATACAGTCACACAGGGCCGCGACCAATTCCCGTAATATGTTTAAGTATTGTAGTAGGTACAGCAGAGAAGGAGGCCATTCGGCCCATCGTGCCTGTGCCGGCTCTTTGAAGGAGCTATCCAATCAGTCCCATTCCGCTGCCCTTTCCGGTAGCCCCATCCCCGTAATTTTTTTCCCTTCAAGTATTTACCCAATTCCCTTTTGAAAGTTATTGTTGAATCTGCTTCCACCGCCCTTTCAGGCAGCGCATTCCAGATCATCACAACTCGCTGCGTAAAAGAATGTTTCCTCATCTCGCCTCTGGCTCTTTTGTTGATCACCTTAAATCTGTGTCCTCTGGTTACTGAATCTTCTGCCACTGGAAACAGTTTCTCCTTATTTACTCCGTCAAACCCCCTCATGATTTTGAACACCTCGATCAAATCTCCCCTTAACCTTCCCTGTTCGAAGGAGAACAATCCCAGCTTCTCCAGTCTCTCCACATAACTGAAGTCCCTCATCCCTGGTACCATTCTAGTAAATCTCCTCTGCACCCTCTCTAAGGCCTTCACATCCTTCCTAAAGAGCGGTGCCCAGAATTGGACACAATCCTCCAGCTGAGGCCGAACCAGTGTTTTATAAAGGTTGAGCATAACGTCCTTGCTTTTGTACTCTCTGCCTCCATTAATAAAGCCCAGGATCCCATATGCTTTTTTAACAGCCTTCTCAACTTGTCCTGTCACCTTCAAAGATTTGTGTACATTCACCCCCAGGTCTCTCTGTTCCTGCACCCCCTTTAAAATTGGACCATTTCGTTTATTTTGCCTCTCCTCATTCTTCCGACCAAAATGCATCACTTCACACTTCTCTGTGTTAAATTCCACCTGCCGTGTGTCTGCCCATTTCACCAGTCTGTCTCTGTCCTCCTGAAGTCTGTTACTATCCTCCTCATTGTTTACTACATTTCTGAGTTTCGTGTCAGCTGCAAACTTTGAAATTATACCCTCGATACCCGAGTCCAGGTTATTAATAAATATCAAAAAGAGCAGTGGTCCTAACACTGACCCCTGGGGAACACCACTGTAAACTTCCCTCCAGTCTGAGAAACAACCTTTCTCTTTGGTCTCTGTCCCGTAGCCATTTTTGTATCCACGCTGCCACTGTCCCTTTAATCCCACGGGTTTTAATTTTGCTAACAAGTCTATTATGTGGCACTTTATCAAATGCCTTTTGAAAGTCCATATACACATCAACCACACTACCCTCATCAACCCTCTCCGTTACTTCAAAGAACTCAATCAAGTTAGTCAAACATGATTTTCCTTTAACAAATAAATCCGTACTACTTTCATTTATTAGCCCAGACTTTTCCAAGTGACAATTAACTTTGAAGCAAATGGATCTCAACTTTAGAGAGGGATGTCCCACACCCAGCTCTCCAGGGGACCTCTGCCAGAGAGCAGAGGCTTTTTGTTGCTGCGTTAGGGATCAGACTGCACATCACTGACTGACCTCGGCCCCATTGAATGATGTGTGTTTGTTGCAGGATTTGACCTGGATCTGTATCCACCAGAGCTGCCACCTCCTCAGCTGCCCATTCTCCGAGCAATTTACTCCCACAGGCGCCTGCTGCCCAATCTGTGACGGTAGGGTTACTCCCGGTTATTCTCTGTTATCCCCATTACTCCCAGTTATTCTCTGTTATCCCCATTACTCTTGGTTATCCCGTTATTCTCGGTTATCCCGTTACTCGCGGTTATTCTCGGTTATCCGTTACTCCCAGTTATTCTCGGTTATCCCCATTAATTTTGATTATTCCCCGTTTTTACCTGTTAGTCCCCCTTATTCCCGGTTACTTCCCCCTTATTCTCACTTATTCAGGTTATTCATCATTATTCCCCGTTACTCTCCCCTTACCGTGCTGAATTAGCCTTGCCCAAAAACATTGAGGAAAAATATGTAAAAGTGAAATTTTAAGATGAAGCTTCTTCACTCAGAAAATTCTGGCATGGGATTGAGACAAACTCACTCCCTGCTTTGTCTCTCGTTCTCAGTCCCATCCCCAACAGTGTTTGATGGGACAGTGAAGAGGGAGCTTTACTCTGTATCTAACCCGTGCTGTACCTGCCCTGGGAGTGTTTGATGGGACAGTGTAGAGGGAGCTTTACTCTGTATCTAACCCGTGCTGTACCTGCCCTGGGAGTGTTTGATGGGACAGTGTAGAGGGAGCTTTACTCTGTATCTAACCTATGCTGTACCTGCCCTGGGAGTGTTTGATGGGACAGTGCAGAGGGAGCTTTACTCTGTATCTAACCCGTGCTGTACCTGCCCTGGGAGTGTTTGATGGGACAGTGTAGAGGGAGCTTTACTCTGTATCTAACCCGTGCTGTACCTGCCCTGGGAGTGTTTGATGGGACAGTGTGGAGGGAGCTTTACTCTGTATCTAACCCGTGCTGTACCTGCCCTGGGAGTGTTTGATGGGACAGTGTAGAGGGAGCTTTACTCTGTATCTAACCCGTGCTGTACCTGCCCTGGGAGTGTTTGATGGGACAGTGGAGAGGGAGCTTTACTCTGTATCTAACCCTGTACCTGCCCTGGGAGTGTTTGATGGGACAGTGTAGAGGGAGCTTTACTCTGTATCTAACCCGTGCTGTACCTGCCCTGGGAGTGTTTGATGGGACAGTGTAGAGGGAGCTTTACTCTGTATCTAACCTGTGCTGTACCTGCCCTGTGAGTATTTGATGGGACAGTGTAGAGGGAGCTTCACTCTGTATCTAACCCGTGCTGTATTTGCCCTGGGAGTGTTTGATTGGACGGTGTAGAGGGAGCTTTACTCTGTATCCAACCTGTGCTGTACCTGCCATGGGAGTGTTTGATGGGACAGTGTAGAGGGAACTTTACTCTGTATCTAACCTGTGCTGTACCTGCCCTGGGAGTGTTTGATGGGACAGTGTAGAGGGAGCTTTACTCTGTGTCTAACCCGTGCTGTACCTGCCCTGGGAGTGTTTGATGGGACAGTGTAGAGGGAGCTTTACTCTGTATCTAACCTGTGCTGTACCTGCCCTGGGAGTGTTTGATGGGACAGTGTAGAGGGAGCTTTACTCTGTGTCTAACCCGTGCTGTACCTGCCCTGGGAGTGTTTGATGGGACAGTGTAGAGGGAGCTTTACTCTGTATCTAACCCGTGCTGTACCTGCCCTGGGAGTGTTTGATGGGACAGTGTGGAGGGAGCTTTACTCTGTATCTAACCCGTGCTGTACCTGCCCTGGGAGTGTTTGATGGGACAGTGTAGAGGGAGCTTTACTCTGTATCTAACCTGTGCTGTACCTGCCCTGGGAGTGTTTGATGGGACAGTGTAGAGGGAGCTTTACTCTGTATCTAACCTGTGCTGTACCTGCCCTGGGAGTGTTTGATGGGACAGTGTAGAGGGAGCTTTACTCTGTATCTAACCCTGTACCTGCCCTGGGAGTGTTTGATGGGACAGTGCAGAGGGAGCTTTACTCTGTATCTAACCCTGTACCTGCCCTGGGAGTGTTTGATGGGACAGTGCAGAGGGAGCTTTACTCTGTATCTAACCCTGTACCTGCCCTGGGAGTGTTTGACGGGACAGTGTAGAGGGAGCTTTACTCTGTATCTAACCCGTGCTGTACCTGCCCTGGGAGTGTTTGACGGGACAGTGTAGAGGGAGCTTTACTCTGTATCTAACCCGTGCTGTACCTGCCCTGGGGGTGTTTGATGGGACAGTGCAGAGGGAGCTTTACTCTGTATCTAACCCTGTACCTGCCCTGGGAGTGTTTGACGGGACAGTGTAGAGGGAGCTTTACTCTATATCTAACCCGTGCTGTACCTGCCCTGGGAGTGTTTGATTGGTTGGTGTAGAGGGAGCTTTACTCTGTATCTCACCGTTTTCATTTTAATCTGCAGAATGTGTGATCGAGGCTGAAAATCGCCGTGTTTCTGATGGTGAAACTTGGACTGACTCCATCGATGAATGTATCACATGTTCCTGCAACGTAAGTCTCTCTCTCTCTCTCTCTCTCTATCCCTGTGCCGCCGTCCCCCGCTCTCACGTGGATAGAAAATAGGAGCAAGAGTAGGCCATTCGGCCCTTCAGGCCTGCTCCGCCATTCAAAATGATCATGGCTAATCGTCTAACTCAGTACCCTGTTCCTGCATTTTCCCCATATCCCTTGATCCCTTTAGCATTAAGAAATATATCGATCTCCTTCTTGAATACATCTAATGACTTGGCCTCCGCTGCCTTCTGTGGTAGAGAATTCCACAGGTTCACCACCCTCTGAGTGAAGAAATTTCTCCTCATCTCGGTTCTAAGTGGCACACCCCGTATCCTGAGACTGTGACCCCTGGTTCTGGACTCCCCAGCCATCGGGAACATCCTCCCTGCATCGAGTCTGTCTAGTCCTGTTAGAATTTAATATGTTTCGATGAGATCACCTCTCATTCTTCTAAACTCTAGTGAATATAGGCCTAGTCAACCCAATCTCTCCTCATACGTCAGTCCTGCCATCCCAGGAATCAGTCTGGTAAACCTTCGTTGCACTCCCTCCATGGCAAGGACATCCTTCCTCAGATAAGGAGACCAAAACTGCACACAATACTCCAGATGTGGTCTCACCAAGGCCCTGTATAACTGCAGTAAGACATCCCTGCTCCTGTACTCAAATCCTCTTGCAATGAAGGCCAACATACCATTCGCCTTCCTAACTGCTTGCTGCGCCTGAATGCTCGCTTTCAGCGACTGGTGTACAAGGACACCCAGGTCTCGTTGCACCTCCCCTTTTCCCAATCTATCACCATTCAGATAATAATCTGTCTTTCTGTTTTTACAATTAAAGTGGATAACCTCACATTTATCCACGTTATACTGCATCTGCCATGTTCTTACCCACTCACCCAACTTGTCTAAATCACATTGGAGCCTCTTTGCATCCTCCTCACAGCTCACATTCCACCCCAGCTTTGTGTCGTCTGCAAACTTGGAAATATTACATTCAGGTCCCTCATCCAAATCATTGATGTATATTGTGAATAGCTGGGGCCCAAGCACTGATCCCTGCGGTACCCCACTAGTCACTGCCTGCCACCCTGAAAAAGACCCGTTTATTCCTACTCTCTGTTTCCTGTCTGTCAACCAATTCTCAATCCATGCCAGTATATCCCCCACCCAATCCCATGTGCTTTAATTTTACACACTAACCTCTTGTGTGGGACCTTATCAAAAGCCTTCTGAAAATCCAAATACACCACATCCACTGGTTCTCCCCTATCTATTCTATTAGTTACATCCTCAAAAAACTCCAGTAGATTTGTTAAGCATGATTTCCCTTTCATAAACCCATGCTGACTTTGTCCAATCCCGTTAATGCCCTCCAAGTGTTCTGTTATCACATCTTTTATAATAGACTCTAGCATTTTCCCCACTACTGATGTTAGGCTAACTGGTCTGTAATTCCCTGTTTTTTCTCTCCCTCCTTTTTTAAATAGTGGGGTTACATTTGCCACCCTCCAATCTGCAGGAACTGTTCCAGTGTCTCTAGAATTTTGGAAGATGATCACCAATGCATCCACTATTTCCAGGGCCACTTCCTTTAGTACTCTGGGATGTAGATTATCAGGCCCTGGGGATTTGTCAGCCTTTAGCCCCATTAATTTCCCTAGCACTATTTTTTTACTAACACTGGTTTCCTTCAGTTCCTCCCTCTCACTAGACCCTTAGTTCCTTAACATTTCTGGGAGGTTATTTGTGTCCTCCTTTGTGAAGACAGAACCAAAGTATGTGTTTAATTGTTCTGCCATTTCTTTGTTCCCCATTATAATTTCCCCCATTTCTGACTGTAAGGGACCTACATTTGTCTTCACTAATCTTTTTCTCTTGACATATTTATAGAAGCTTTTACAGTCAGTTTTTATGTTCCCTGCTAGTTTACTCTCATACTCTATTTTTCCCCTCTTAATCAATCTCTTTGTCCTCCTTTGCTGAATTCTAAACTGCTCCCAATCCTCAAGCTTGTTGCTTTTTCTGGCAATTTTATATGTCTTCTCTTTGGATCTAATACTATCCCTAATTTCTTTTGTAAGCCACGGTTGAGCCACCTTTCCTGTTTTATTTTTGCGCCATAGGAACATACGAACAGGAGTAGGCCATTCAGCCCCTTGTGCCTGCTCCACCATTTGATAAGATCATGGCTGATCTGTGATCTAACTCCATATACCTGCCTTTGGCCCATATCGCTTAATACCTTTGGTTGCCATAAAGCTATCTATCTCAGATTTAAATTTAGCAATTGAGCTAGTATCAATTGCCATTTGCGGAAGAGAGTTCCAAACTTTTACCACCCTTTGTGTGTAGAAATGTTTTCTAATCTCGCTCCTGAAAGGTCTGGCTCTAATTTTTAGACTGTGCCCCCTACTCCTAGAATCCCCAACCAGCGGAAATAGTTTCTCTCTATCCACCTTATCTGTTCCCCTTAATATCTTATAAACTTCGATCAGATCACCCCTTAACCTTCGAAACTCCAGAGACAGACAGGAATGAATAATTGTTGTAATTCCTGCACACATTCTTTAAATATTAGCCATTGCCTATCCATCGTCATCCCTTTTAGTAAAGTTCCCCAATCTATCATCGCCAACTCGCACCTCATACTTTCATAATTTCCTTTATTTAGATTCAGGACCCTAGTTTCGGATTCCACTACTTCACTCTCCATCTTAATGAGGAATTCTATCATGTTATGGTCGCTCTTCCCGAAGGGACCCCACACAACAAGATTGTTAATTAATCCTTTCTCATTGCACAATACCCAGTCTAGGATCGCCTGTTCTCCAGTTGGTTCCTCAACGTATTGGTCTAGAAAACCATCGTGTACACACTCCAGGAATTCCTCCCCCACAGTATTATTGCTAATTTAGTTTGACCAATCTATATGTAGATTAAAGTCACCCATGATTATAGTTGTACCCTTCTTGCATGCGTCTCTAATTTCCTATTTAACGCCCTCCCCTACATCTCCACTACTGTTTGGGGGCCTATAGACAACCCCCACCAACGTTTTCTGCCCCTTGGTGTTTCTTAGCTCCACCCATACAGATTCCACATTGTGATTTTCCGAGCCAATATCCTTCCTCACTATTGCAATGATTTCCTCCTTTACTAACAACACTACCCCACCTCCTTTCCCTTTTTGCCTGTCCTTCCTAAATATTGAATAGCGCTGGATGTTCAGTTCCCATCTTTGGTCACCATGTAGCCATGTCTCCGTAATCGCAACTATATCCTAACTGTTACTATCTATCTGCGCTGTTAATTCATCTAGCTTATTGCGAATGCTCCGTGCATTTAGACACAATGTCTTTAGACTTGTCTTTTTAAGATTGCTCGTCATCTTAATTTTATTTTGCACTATGGCCCTATTTGGTTTTCGCCCTTGTTTTCTCTGCCTTCCACTATTGCATCTTCCCTTTCTGTCTTTTGCTTCTATCCTTGTTTCCCCCTCCTCTATCTCCCTGCTCACGTTCCCATCCCCCTGCCACTCTAGTTTAAACCTTCCCCAACAGCACGAGCAAACACCCCCGCGAGGACATTGGTCCCAGTCCTGCTCGGGTGTAACCCGTCACGCTTGTACAGGTCCCACCTTCCCCAGAACCTGTCCCAATGTCCCAGGAATCTAAATCCCTCCCTCCTTCACCATCCCTGCAGCCACGCATTCATCCTGTCTATTCTCCTGTTCCTATACTCACTAGCACATGGCACTGGTAGTAATCCTGAGATCACTACCTTTGAGGTCCTGCTTTTTAATTTATCTCCTAACTCCTTAAATTCACCTTGCAGGACCTCATCCTTTTTTTTACCGATGTCGTTGGTACCAATATGGACCACGACTACTGGCTGTTCACCCTCCCCCTCCAGAATGCCCTGCAGCCGCTCCTTAACATCCTTGACCCTAGCACCAGGGAGGCAACATACCATCCTGGAGTCACGTTTGCGGCCGCAGAAACGCCTATCTGTTCCCCTTACAATTGAATCCCCAATCACTATAGCCCTGCCACTCTTCTTCCTCCCCTCCTGTGCAGCAGAGCCACCCGTGGTGCCCCCAACAGTATATAAAGCAGAATATCTGTTTGAGAGGGAGATGGCCCCAGAGGACTCCTGCTCTACCTGCCTAGTCCTTTTGCTCTGCCTGGCGGTCACCCATTTCCTTTCTGTGTGTAATCTTTACCTGCGGTGTGACCACCTCACTGAACGTGCTATCCACGATAGTCTCAGCATCGCGGATGCTCCACAGTGAATCCACCCACAGCTCCAGCTCCGAAAGACGGTTAGCCAGTAGCTGCAGCTGGACACACTTCCTGCACACATGGTCGCCAGGGACACTGGTAGTGTCCATGACTTCCCACATAGTGCAGGAGGAGCATATCACGGGTGCGAGCTGTGCTGCCATGACTTGCCTTAGACTCTCAGACTCTCCTCCCGCTCTCGGTCTCTCCCGTTATACTGTGCTCACCTCTCGGACTCTCCTCTCGCGCTCTCCGCCGCCCTCCCTCGCGCTCTCCGCCGCCCTCCCTCGCGCTCTCCGCCGCCCTCCCTCGCGCTCTCCGCCGCCCTCCCTCGCGCTCTCCGCCGCCCTCCCTCGCGCTCTCCGCCGCCCTCCCTCGCGCTCTCTGATGCTCCCTTTGGATTGGTCTGTTTTAGCTTGGCCATGTTGAGTGCCACATCGAGGAATGCCTCTCTGTCATCTGCCACGACGGCCTGATCAAAGTCCGATCTCCGGGGAGATGCTGCTACGAGTGCCAAGGTAATCAGGACTTAGGGTCAGATGACATGACCTGTGGTGAGTGTAACAGGCTCGGGAGATCAGGTGACTTTGGACCCATGATTCCCAAAGCTCTCCACTATTGGGGTTTTCCTCGCCTCATGTCTGGGTCTGTTGGAGATTAATTGATCGAGATTGATTGCTGTGATTAGTCAGTAACTCCATTATCGTTGTACTATGTGACTATCAGGATTGTAGGTGAACTAGACGGACCTTGGTCTGTTATCGTCTGGCAATTCCATTGTTCCCAGATACAACCAGTGCTCTGGAGGGCTGACGTCTCAACCATCAGATTAGTATCTGGGTTCTCCCCCCTCCCACCCCAGACACACACAAAGTATTCTGGGCGCAAGAACACGAGGATGTGAATTTTAAAATCAAGATGTTGCCAGACCAGGAGCCGATATAGATCAGCGAGCACAGGGGGTGATGGGTGAACGGGACTTGGTGTGAGTTAGGATACGGGGCAGCAGAGTTTTGGATGAGCTGAAGTTTACAGAGGGTGGATGATGGGAGGCCGGCCAGGAGAGGATTGGAATAGCTTCCCCCTGGACTGACTGGGTCAGAGTCACACTTCCTGGATACAACTTACACAAAGGGCCCGATTTTACCACCCGCTATCGGGTGCGTTCTCGGCGGGGGGGGGCGCCGAAAATCGGGGAATCCCGGAGCGGGACCGGATCCCGCCTCGATCCCACCCACTTCCGGGTTCCCCACGGACGCGCCGGCGTGCGCGCGCAGCCCCCGCTGGTGGGAATCCCGCAGGCAATTAAAGCCAGCGGGAGGCCACTTGACAATATTTATTTAGCTATTTCAGGTCATTAACTGACCTGATTGAGCTGTTTTATTAGGAAGGGTGGGATTTTACCTTGAACTGAGACTGTTTCCCATACTGGGGGAAACACTCTCACTCCAAACAGACGTGTTGCAGCCAGCAGCCTGTGGCAGCTGCCAAGGTGCATTCCACAGGTGGGGGTGGGGGGGGGGAAGAGCCTTCACCAACGCAGGAGGCCACTCCGTCACATTGGGCAACGCCTGCCCTCCACCACCCTCCTCCAAGCAAGAAGATTCACCGCCGTGGAACCGCAACCCCGGTGCGAGGACACACTTACCGACCGTGCACAACCCCTCAGACCTACACCTGCCAGATGGGGGCCGCCTTGACATCCTCGGAGGACGAACAGCATGACCAGCCTCAGCAGCCTCGCAGTCCACGCCGTCCGCCTCAGAGACATGGAGCCCCCCAACACGGTGCTGTGGCACATCCACCTGCACAGCAGGAGGGAGGGCAACCGCTGAGAGAGATGCGTCGCAGGAGGCACTACCCTCCGCACAGGGTCTACAGACCGAGGCTCAGCTTCATGGACCTCTCTGAGCAGCAGTGCATACGTAGGCTCAGAGTCACTCGCCAGGTAGTCGCCGACATCTGCAGCCTCCTTAACGACGAGCTGCTCCCTGATGGACCAAGCAGCATCTCCTTACCTGTCGCCGTCAAAGTCACCACTGCCCTCAACTTCTTCGCCTCCGGATCCTTCCAGGGTGCCACCGGGGACATCACCGGGGTCTGTCAGTCGTCTGCACACAAGTGCATAAGGCAGGTCACCGACTGCTTGTTCCACAGGGCCTCACACTACATCAACTTCGCCATGAACGAGCGCAGCCAGACGGAGAGGGCGGTTGGATTCCATGCCATGGCTGGCTTCCCACGGGTACAGGGTGTAATCGACTGCACCCACATCGCAATACGGGCACCTCCACATGAGCCAGGGCTGTTCATCAACAGGAAGGGGTATCACTCCATGAACGCCCAGCTCATCTGTGACCACCGCCAGAGATTCCTACACGTGTGCGCCAGATACCCTGGCAGCTGCCACGATGCCTTCGTCCTCAGGGAGTCCACCGTCCCGCCCCTCTTCCACGCACCCAACACCGGCAACGGCTGGCTCCTCGGTGACAAGGGATATCCCCTGCACACGTGGCTTATGACACCTCTGAGGAACCCCATCACCGAGCCGCAGCGTCGATACAATGACAGCCACACTGCTACCAGGTCTGCAATTGAGCAGGCTATAGGGCTGCTCAAGATGCGCTTTAGGTGCCTTGATCGTTCTGGGGGAGCGCTCCAATACACGCCACTCAGAGTGGGACGAATTATAGTTGTCTGCTGTGCCCTGCACAACATGGCACAACAGAGAGGGGTGCCGCTGGAGGAGGCCCCATCCACACCCGCCACCCACATTGAGGACGACGATGAGGAGGAGGAGGAGGAGCGAGAGGAGGAGGAACGACCCATGGGCCGAACACCGGCTCGCCTGGATGCTCGTCAGGCCAGGGAGGCACTCATATGCCAACGGTTCTCCTAACATCACACTGTCTGAGGCGTTCACATCTCATCACGTGCACAGACGAGGGGCCATACCAGCCCCCTCCACAGAAGAGTGGTGCCAGTACTCCTGCACCCACTGTAGTGTGACCCAATGGGTGGGACCAGGTGTTCGTCATCATGATGAGCCGCACGGAAGGGACCTATTGCACAAGACGCTGAAGAATGGACAAGAGGTGGCAGCAGTGGTGAGAACAATTGTGTTTATTGTGTATGTGCATTCAAGGACTAAAAATAAAAACATAACAATTTGTCAGACACCCTGGTGCATTCCCTTTGTGTTCATAAAACCTTTGCCTTTCGTTTCCGGGTACCCCTACGTGGTGCTACCCCTGTGGCTCCAGCAGAGGTAGTGGCAGGTTGCTCTTGTTCGTGCCCTGACCGGGTAGATGCTTTGGGCCGACGCCCCCTGGGTTTCGGTGCCCGTGAGGGCCCCTCCACAGACTGCTCCTCCTGCACCTGTGCAGGGGCAGACTCGGCCACCTGGAGAGGATGGACTATTGCGGGTACTGGTTGAGAGGGGACAACGGGTGAGACGTGGGGGCACCTTGAGTAGCGTCCCCACTTCCATGTCCCCGTTCACCATCTTCCCTCTCGTGGCCTAGGCCCACATCACCCCTTCCACCCTGCTGGACGGCAGTTTGGATGACGTGGGTGAGACCTTGCAAGGCCACCCCTAGTGTATCCGTCAGCCTGTTTATGGCGGCAGAATGTTGCTCACCCTGAATCCGAACAGCCGTTGTGAGGGCCTGCATGGACTCGATGTTGAGCTGTGCGTGACGCTCGAGGGAGGCCAGCCTGTCCTCCACCGCAGACATTCCCACACCTACCCGCGACACTATCTCAGAGATGCCTTCACGTCCCTGCGACACTATCTCGGCAATACCCTCCTGCACCTGTGCCACCATTCCCCTCGTGCAGGAGTTGAACTTCTCCATCCTCTGCGCGATTGTGGAGAGTGCGCGTGGCACCTCTCCCAGTACCTCGGCAATGTGCTGGTGCCCCTCGACGACTCTCCTTTTGACTGGTGGCCCCCTGGGTTCAGCATCTTGGTCCGGCTGAGCAAAGCCTGGAGAAGAGTGCTCCCACCGACGCGGACCCTCCGCGGCTGCCCCTGCCACCAGGGTCTGCTCGTGCTCACATGTGCGTGGTGACTCACCATGTGCAATCCCAACTAATTGAGGAGGGGGACCCACCGAGGTGTGTGTATCTGCGCTGGTGGATGCTTGGCTCATATGTGACGATGGACCCTCAGAGACCGGCATGTCCTCTGAGGAATCGCCCTCAACGGACACGGCACTCACAGACGGCCCTGTAAGAGAACAGAGGGCAATATCAGGCATGTGGACAAATGTTGCGGTGCGGCAGATGCCAGGTGATGCTAAGATCATTTGCGATCATGAGTGCTAAGTGTCAGCTTTCCCTACCGGACGTTTCTGCAGCCCCCGCCTCGCCATCCGCCACGGACAGGCAATGTAGCATGTGGCTGATCTCCAACACGTCCACCTCGGCGTCCGTCAGAGCCACCTCGTGTGGTGGGCCCCCTCTGGTGCGTGCCCTTTCCCGGGCGTTCTTGCATCTCTTCTCCTGTGAAGGCAAAACACAGATGCGTGATTGAGTGATGATTGTATTGTGAGACGCTTCAAGCATTGGTGTGGGTGGGTTGAGGGTGGGGCAGATGGATGGGAGGATGCGTGTGCCACATGGCCATCCCATTGTATGGGCATTGGGGTGTGTGGTAGTGGTCGAGTGGGGACAGGGACGGTGGGTACATGCAGGCACGGTGAGGATGATAGTTGGGTGGCTGTGAGGATTGGTGCGGGAGCGCAGTGCTGTCAGTGGAGATGGGGTTGTGAGGTGTTTGAGGTGATGTGGAAGACGGAGTGAGGCAGAGTGCGTTAGTGTACTTACTTTGCCGGACCTAGTGAGGTCATTGAATCTCTTCCGACACTGGATCCAAGTTCTGGTGGTGTTGGCCCTGCTGCTAACCTCCGCGGCCACCTTCGCCCATGCCTTCCTGGTGGCGGAGCCAGGGCACCTCCTTCCGTCGCTGGGGAACAGCGTCTCCCTCCTCCTCCTTACCCCGTCCAGCAGCAGCTGGAGTGCGTGGTCAGAGAATCGCGGGGCAGCCTTACCCCTGGGTTGCTCCATGTTGCGCTACCTCTTGTTTGCAGCTGGAGGGGCATTGGTGGACTGCCCCTTTAAATAGAGCTCCACCATCGCTCAGCCGTCACTGCGCATGCGCAGGCCGCCGGCACGCAGCTGAGAAGCGGAGAACCCGTAACGGCACGTTAATGACCTCAATTATCCTGCGATCGCGCGCGGGACGCACTCAATTCACCGGCCGCGTTTTCCACGCGCCCGATGGACCACCCGCCGAGAACCCGCACCTCTGCTAAAATCGGGCCCAAAGTGTGTGACTGTCACATGAGCTGATTCCTATTGGACAGTCGCCAGGTGTCCGTGGGGATTGAGGAGGAAGTGGAATCCTGGCTGATCAGCCCTCTAGCCCTGGGGGTCTGTGGCTCATTGTAGCCCCCTCCCCACTGACTCAGTGTGGACCAGACAGTCTGTCTGCCCCCAATGGGGCATTTGTACATTGATCCGGGGGGGGGGGGGAAGAGAGCCCATGGTTTCATTGAGGAGACTGCGAGGGTGGTGGGATTGCTCAGTTCCCTGATAGCTCTCCGCTCTCTCCTGTTGACAGATCCCAGAATCTCCTGCAGCTACCAGGGACACCTGTACCAATCCAACCAACACTGGGAGGTGGATGAATGCACCACGTGTACCTGCATCTCCGGGGAGGTCCACTGCCAGACTGAACACTGCCCGCAGGTCACCTGTGCATCAGTAGGTCTGGGGGGAGTACGGATCCGGGGGAGGGGGTTTATATATAGAATAACATACCCGGGAGTGAGTTACAGGCTGGAATCTAATCGAGGGGTTCGGGGGGTTTATATATAGAATAACAGATACCCGGGAGTGAGTTACAGACTGGGATCTAATCGAGGGGTTCGGGGGGTTTATATATAGAATAACAGATACCTGGGAGTGAGTTACAGACTGGGATCTAATCGAGGGGTTCGGGGGGTTTATATATAGAATAACAGATACCCGGGAGTGAGTTACAGACTGGGATCTAATCGAGGGGTTCGGGGGGTTTATATATAGAATAACAGATACCCGGGAGTGAGTTACAGGCTGGAATCTAATCGAGGGGTTCGGGGGTGAATGGCCTCCTTCTGTCTGGATTCAGCAGCTTGGCAATCAGTAATTAGGGTGACAGCGCGGCTGGTCGTGGGGTGACGGCGGGGCGGGCGTGGAGAGACTGCGCGGCCGGGCGTGGGGAGGTGGCGGGGCGGGCGTGGGGTGACGGCGGGGCGGGCGTGGGGAGGCGGCGGGGCGGGCGTGGGGAGGCGGCGGGGCGGGCGTGGGGAGGCGGTGCGGCCGGGCGTGGGGAGGCGGCGGGGCGGGCGTGGGGAGGCGGCGGGGTGGGCGTGGGGAGGCGGTGCGGCCGGGCGTGGGGAGGCGGTGGGGAGGCGGTGCGGGCGGGCGTGGGGAGGCGGTGCGGCCAGGCGTGGGGAGGCGGTGCGGCCAGGCGTGGGGAGGCGGTGGGGCGGGCGTGGGGAGGCGGCGGGGCGGGGCGTGGGGAGGCGGCGGGCTGGGCGTGGGGAGGCGGCGGGGCGGGCGTGGGGAGGCGGCGGGGCAGGCATGGGGAGGCGGCGGGGCGGGCGTGGGGAGGCGGTGCGGGCGGGCGTGGGGAGGCGGCGGGGCGGGCGTGGGGAGGCGGCGGGGCGGGCGTGGGGAGGCGGCGGGGCGGGCGTGGGGAGGCGGCGGGGCGGGCGTGGGGTGGCGGTGCGGGCGGGGCGTGGGGAGGCGGTGCGGGCGGGCGTGGGGAGGCGGTGCGGGCGGGCGTGGGGAGGCGGTGCGGCCAGGCGTGGGGAGGCGGCGGGGAGGCGGTGCGGGCGGGCGTGGGGAGGCGGTGCGGGCGGGCGTGGGGTGAGCCTCAGCCTGTGCCTCACTCTCCATCTCTTTAGGACGAGAGCCCTGTGCTGATCCCAGGCATGTGCTGCCCTCACTGCATCCCCCAACCTGCCACGTGTATGGTGTTCGGAGACCCACACTACCTCACCTTCGACCGGAAGATGATCCACTTCCAGGGAGCGTGCAGCTACATCCTGGCCGAGGACTGTGAGGGGGCAGACTTCAGGTCAGTGTCACAATCACCCTGAGGGGGGAGTGTCCCCATTAACCATCGGATCTTAGGAAATGAAAACAGTTCCTGGTGTTAATCACTGTCAAACTTCCTCAACTAGACAGGAGCAGTGACGCAGACACCCTCACTACAGGGACCTGGCCCACACACACACTCACTCTCTCTGTCACTCACTCTCTCTGTCACTCACTCACTCTCCTGCCCGCTGCGCTCCCCTCCCCCCAAGTCCTCCATCCGAGGTTCCTCCCATCCCAAACCCGGGTCCCCTCCCCCTCTCTGAGTCCCCCGCCAGCTCTCTCCGTCTCCGCCTCAGTCTGTCTGTCTCCCTCGCTCCCCGCCCCTCTCCCTCGCTCCCCGCCCCTCTCCCTCGCTCCCCGCCCCTCTCCCTTGCTCCCCGCCCGTCTCCCTCGCTCCCCTCTCCCTCGCTCCCCGCCCCTCTCCCTCGCTCCCCGCCCCTCTCCCTCGCTCCCCTCCCCTCTCCCTCGCTCCCTGCCCCTCTCCCTCGCTCCCCGCCCCTCTCCCTCGCTCCCCTCCCCTCTCCCTCGCTCCCCGCCCCTCTCCCTCGCTCCCCGCCCGAGTCCCTCGCTCTCTCAGTGAACATGTTCTGTTTTCTCCACAGTATCCGTGTGACCAATGGAGACAGAGGCCGGAAAGGCGTGTCATGGACTGAAGAGGTGACGGTGCTGATTGGAGACCTGACAGTCAAACTTCTCCAAGACTGGGTTGTCACGGTAACGTAACAGAGTTTGTCACAGAGATCAGTAACGGAAGGATTAACAACGGACAGTCTTGTACTAAAGTTTGGGTGTAACAGAGAGAGTGTTCTAACTGTGAGAGCCTTCTATTGAGACCGGGGTGTGTAACCGATGAGTGGGGATTTACCCCATGATCGGCGAGGTTCTGTACCACCCCACGGGGCTGGGGGGTTAGTTACCTCGAGTCGTGTGCCATGAGGGCAGCTCATTTTACATTGAATTCTACGGACACGGGGAGAATGGTGTTGAGCGAGAGTGAGTGATCCGCTTCTCTCGGCTCTCCCCGCGGCCCTCGTGCTCTGCTCGCTTGGTATCTGGTGTGAAGTGTCTTTGTGTTTGCAGGTGGACGATCGCAGGGTGACTCTGCCTTTTCTCAAGGAGCCGTATATCTACATTGAGAGGAGAAGTAAAATCATCTCACTCAACACAAACATTGGTGTAAAGGTGAGAGCCCAGCGGTGTGAGCGGAGGGGGAGAGGGTGGTCGAGGGGAGGGAGGAGGGGAGGGAGAGGGAGGACGAGGGGAGAGGGAGGGGTGGGGGAGAACGAGGGGAGAGCGAGAGGGAAGGGGAATGGTGATGGTGAGCTGGCTCAGACGCAGATTTCACTGCTATCTCACCCAGATCAGGAGGCTGCAGAGGGGCGAGACTGAGGAAAATTGGCGAGATAAATTCAGAAAGAGAAAGAGTTTATGGGTGAGGTGTGCCTGGGTCTGAATCAGCCCAGACTGAAGGGATGAAGATATATCGAGATCTCTCTCTCTCTCTCTCTCTCACGTGAAATGAATGGGATGCAGTCTCAATCCAATCCTAGTATGCAGGGCTGGGAGTCTGTTACTCCCCTCAATTCAACATCACGAAGAGAGGCTGTAGGATGGTATGGGTGAGGAACGGGACATTATTACAACAGTAAACACTTTACTGAGGTTGGGACTGAGACACGTTGATTATCGACAAAAAGAAGGAACTTGCATTTCCACAGCGTCTTTCACAACCTCGGGACAACCCACAGTGCTTCACAGCCAATGAAGTACTTTTGAAGTGTGGTCATTGTTGTAATGTAGGAAACACGGCAGCCAATTTGCACACAGCAAGGTCCCACAAACAGCAATGAGATAATGACCAGATAATCCCCTTTTTAATGATGTTGGTTGAGGGATGAATATTGGCCAGGACACCACTGAAAACTCCCCTGCTCAACTTTGAATAGTGGCCGTGGGATCTTTTACTTCCACCTGAGAGGGCAGACGGGGCCTCGGTTTAACATTTCATTAGAAAGACGGCCCCTCCAACAGTGCAGCACTCCCTCAGTACTGACCCTCCGACAGTGCAGCGCTCCCTCAGTACTGACCCTCTGACAGTGCAGCGCTCCCTCAGTACTGACCCTCCGACAGTGCAGCGCTCCCTCAGTACTGACCCTCCGACAGTGCAGCGCTCCCTCAGTACTGACCCTCCGACAGTGCAGCGCTCCCTCAGTACTGATCCTCCGACAGTGCGGCGCTCCCTCAGTACTGACCCTCCGACAGTGCGGCGCTCCCTCAGTACTGACCCTCCGACAGTGCAGCGCTCCCTCAGTACTGACCCTCCGACAGTGCAGCGCTCCCTCAGTACTGACCCTCCGACAGTGCAGCGCTCCCTCAGTACTGACCCTCCGACAGTGCAGCGCTCCCTCAGTACTGACCCTCCGACAGTGCAGCGCTCCCTCAGTACTGACCCTCCGACAGTGCAGCGCTCCCTCAGTACTGACCCTCCGACAGTGCAGCGCTCCCCCAGTACTGACCCTCCGACAGTGCAGCGCTCCCTCAGTACTGACCCTCCGACAGTGCAGCACTCCCTCGGTACTGACCCTCCGACAGTGCAGCGCTCCCTCAGTACTGACCCTCCGACAGTGCAGCACTCCCTCAGTACTGACCCTCCGACAGTGCAGCCCTCCCTCAGTACTGACCCTCCGACAGTGCAGCGCTTCCTCAGTACTGACCCTCTGACAGTGCAGCGCTCCCTCAGTACTGACCCTCCGACAGTGCAGCGCTCCCTCAGTACTGACCCTCCGACAGTGCAGCGCTCCCCCAGTACTGACCCTCCGACAGTGCAGCGCTCCCTCAGTACTGACCCTCCGACAGTGCAGCACTCCCTCGGTACTGACCCTCCGACAGTGCAGCGCTCCCTCAGTACTGACCCTCCGACAGTGCAGCACTCCCTCAGTACTGACCCTCCGACAGTGCAGCCCTCCCTCAGTACTGACCCTCCGACAGTGCAGCGCTTCCTCAGTACTGACCCTCCGACAGTGCAGCGCTCCCTCAGTACTGACCCTCCGACAGTGCAGCGCTCCCTCAATACTGACCCTCCGACAGTGCAGCACTCCCTCAGTACTGACCCTCCGACAGTGCAGCGCTCCCTCAGTCCTGACCCTCCGACAGTGCAGCGCTCCCTCAGTACTGACCCTCCGACAGTGCAGCACTCCCTCAGTACTGACCCTCCGACAGTGCAGCGCTCCCTCAGTACTGACCCTCCGACAGTGCAGCGCTCCCTCAGTACTGACCCTCCGACAGTGCAGCACTCCCTCAGTACTGACCCTCCGACAGTGCAGCGCTCCCTCAGTACTGACCCTCCGACAGTGCAGCGCTCCCTCAGTACTGACCCTCCGACAGTGCAGCGCTCCTTCAGTACTGACCCTCCGACAGTGCAGAACTCCCTCAGTACTGACCCTCCGACAGTGCAGCGCTCCCTCAGTACTGACCCTCCGACAGTGCAGCACTCCCTCAGTACTGACCCTCCGACAGTGCAGCGTTCCCTCAGTACTGACCCTCCGACAGTGCAGCGCTCCCTCAGTACTGACCCTCCGACAGTGCAGCGCTCCCTCAGTACTGACCCTCCGACAGTGCAGCACTCACTCAGTACTGACCCTCCGACAGTGCAGCGCTCCCTCAGTACTGACCCTCCGACAGTGCAGCGCTCCCTCAGTACTGACCCTCCGACAGTGCAGCGCTCCCTCAGTACTGACCCTCCGACAGTGCAGCACTCACTCAGTACTGACCCTCCGACAGTGCAGCACTCACTCAGTACTGACCCTCCGACAGTGCAGCGCTCCCTCAGTACTGACCCTCCGACAGTGCAGCGCTCCCTCAGTACTGACCCTCCGACAGTGCAGCGCTCCCTCAGTACTGACCCTCCGACAGTGCAGCACTCACTCAGTACTGACCCTCCGACAGTGCAGCGCTCCCTCAGTACTGACCCTCCGACAGTGCAGCGCTCCCTCAGTACTGACCCTCCGACAGTGCAGCGCTCCCTCAGTACTGACCCTCCGACAGTGCAGCACTCACTCAGTACTGACCCTCCGACAGTGCAGCACTCCCTCAGTACTGACCCTCCGACAGTGCAGCACTCACTCAGTACTGACCCTCCGACAGTGCAGCGCTCCCTCAGTACTGACCCTCCGACAGTGCAGAACTCCCCTTGTACTGCACTGGGAGTGTCTGCCTGGATTTTGTGCTCAAGTCTCTGGAGTGGGACTGGACCCCATGACTTCGACTCAGAGGCGCGAGAAACCCACTGAGGCCCAGCTGACACCGTTAGGAAAATGGAGTAACCTAATCCCATCTCTGGGCTCTGGGTTCCCATTCCGTTATGGGACCATCACTCCCCTCAGTTGCCTGTTGTAACCCTGGTCCAGTGACTCGACTCTCTGAAATTCCTGAACTTTCCTTGTTTCCTGCAGGTCCTGTGGAATGGGAAATCTCACCTGGAGGTGAGCTTGCCTGGAACGTACAAAGGGCAGGCATGCGGTCTGTGTGGGAACTTCAACAATTACCCTCAGGATGACATGAGGATTCGCAGTGGGCAAATTGTCACCTCCGAGGCAACATTTGGGAACAGCTGGAAGGTGGGTCCTGAGGGCAAATCCAATCGGGGTCCTGTCCGTGGGGGAGAGTCACAGCAACCAAACTTCTACCAACCACAAGCCGTGTTCTTGTTACTAACAGGATGCCGTTTATTGGGCAGATGGGAAGAATGCTTTTGTGAATCAGCAGGAGGGATGCTGGGTGTGAGAGGCAGTATTGAATCTAACCACAGGAAGAGGAAAGAATGAACTCCCATTTCTATCGTGGCTTTCACCACCTCGGGGCATCCCAAAGCGTTTTACAGCCAATGAAGAACTTTTGAAGTGTAGCCAATATTATAACGTAGGAAACGTGGCAGCCAATTTGCACACAGAAAGCTGTTTGTGATGTTGGTTGAGGGATGAATATTGGCCCAAGACACCAGCGAGAATTCCCCTGCTCTTCTTCGAATAGTGGCCTTGGGATCTTTTATATCCATCCTGAGAGGGCAGACAGGGCCTCGGTTTAACATCTCATCCAAAAGTCAGCACCTCCGTCAGTGCAGTGCTCCCCCAGTACTGCCCCTCCGACAGTGCAGCGCTCCCTCAGTACTGACCCTCCGACAGTGCAGCGCTCCCTCAGTACTGACCCTCCGTCAGTGCAGCGCTCCCTCAGTACTGACCCTCCGACAGTGCAGCGCTCCCTCAGTACTGACCCTCCGACAGTGCAGCGCTCCCTCAGTACTGACCCTCCGTCAGTGCAGCGCTCCCTCAGTACTGACCCTCCGACAGTGCGGCGCTCCCTCAGTACTGACCCTCCGACAGTGCAGCGCTCCCTCAGTACTGACCCTCCGACAGTGCAGCGCTCCCTCAGTACCGACCCTCCAACAGTGCAGCGCTCCCTCAGTACTGACCCTCCGACAGTGCAGCGCTCCCTCAGTACTGACCCTCCGACAGTGCAGCGCTCCCTCAGTACTGACCCTCCGACAGTGCAGCGCTCCCTCAGTACTGCACTGGGAGTGTCAGCCTGGATTATGGGCTCAAGTCTGTGGAGTGGGGCTTGAACCCATGACCTTCTGACTCAGAGGCGAGAACCTCACTGAACCACAGGTAAACAGGGAGTGCAGAGAGAATAGACAGAGCTGGAAGGGAATGACTGTAAGAGGTCTGATAGGGGTGACCAGTAACTGTTTAACACGTGGTAAAACTCCCTCCAAACTATCCCATCAAACACTCCCAGGGCAGGTACAGCACGGGTTAGATACAGAGTAAAGCTCCCTCTACACTGTCCCATCAAACACTCCCAGGGCAGGTACAGGGTTAGATACAGAGTAAAGCTCCCTCTACACTGTCCCATCAAACACTCCCAGGGCAGGTACAGGGTTAGATACAGAGTAAAGCTCCCTCTACACTGTCCCATCAAACACTCCCAGGGCAGGTACAGGGTTAGATACAGAGTAAAGCTCCCTCTACACTGTCCCATCAAACACTCCCAGGGCAGGTACAGGGTTAGATACAGAGTAAAGCTCCCTCTACACTGTCCCATCAAACACTCCCAGGGCAGGTACAGGGTTAGATACAGAGTAAAGCTCCCTCTACACTGTCCCATCAAACACTCCCAGGGCAGGTACAGGGTTAGATACAGAGTAAAGCTCCCTCTACACTGTCCCATCAAACACTCCCAGGGTCAGGTACAGGGTTAGATACAGAGTAAAGCTCCCTCTACACTGTCCCATCAAACACTCCCAGGGTCAGGTACAGGGTTAGATACAGAGTAAAGCTCCCTCTACACTGTCCCATTAATGTACATCAGTCCCAGCCTCAGAAAAGTGTTCCCTTAGTATAATGAGGTTGGTGTCCTGAACTTTGCGGATTATTCCAACGAGACCTGCCCAGTACTCCCTCTGACTGTAAGGCCTCCTTGTTTTGATCACTGTCTGTTGCTGTGGTCCAGATTTGAATGGTCCCTTTGACTGGACCTCTGAATCTCTTTGATTCTGGAAAATGAAATTCAGTCCAGCAAAGTGTGAGGTAATGCATTTGGGGAGGACAAACAAGGCAAGGGAATACACAATAAATGGGAGGATACTGAGAGGTGTAGAGGAACAAAGGGACCTTGGAGAGCATGTCCACAGATCCCTGAAGGTAGCAGGACAGGTAGATAAGGTGGTTAAAAAGGCAAAAGGGATACTTTCCTTTATTAGCCGAGGCATAGAATATAAGAGCAGGGAGGTTATGCTGGAACTGTATAAAACACTAGTTAGGCCACAGCTTGAGTACTGTGTACAGTTCTGGTCACCACATTACAGGAAGGATGTGATTGCACTAGAGAGGGTGCAGAGGAGATTTACGAGGATGTTGCCAGGACTGGAGAATTTTAGCTATGAGGAAAGATTGGATAGGCTGGGGTTGTTCTCTTTGGAACAGAGGAGGCTGAGGGGAGATTTAATTGAGGTGTATAAAATTCTGAGGGGCCCAGATAGAGTGGATAGGGAGGACCTATTTCCCTTAGCAGAGAGATCAATAACCAGGGGGCATAGATTTAAAGTGATTGGTAGAAGGATTAGAGGGGAGCTGAGGAAAAATGTTTTCACCCAGGGGGTAGCGAAGGTCTGGAACTCACTGCCTGAGAGGGTGGGAGAGGCAGAAACCCTCAACTCGTTTAAAAAGTACCTGGATGTGCACCTGAAGTGCTGTAAACTACAGGGCCACGGAGCAAGTGCTGGAAAGTGGGATTAGGCTGGGTGGCTCTTTGTCGGCCGGCACGGACACGATGGGCCGAATGGCCTCCTTCTGTGCTGTAAATTTTTATGATTATCTTCTCCTCCCTGTCCTACCCCATTAAGGTTCTCCTTCCAACTGCAATTCCTACATCTCATCATGCGTCACGTGAGAACAGCCATGTGTTGGGACTGCGTATTCCCGTTAACCATGTGCTTCCAATCCCCAGGTTGGTGGTGAGAACGAGAGCAGCTCGCAGTGTACAGATGGAAAGGACATCGACCCCTGTAAGCAGGCAGGTTACCGAGCTCGCAAGGAGGCCAACGCCAAGTGCAAGATTCTGAAGTCCAAGATCTTTGAGCTGTGTCATGGTGTGGTACCGCCCGAGATGTTCTTTGCCTCCTGTGTGTACGATCTGTGCGCGTGCGGCTCGAATGTGGACGACTGTTTGTGCGACGCTCTGGAGGCTTACGCATCGCAGTGTCGCCAGGCGTCACTCATCCTGCACTGGCGATCCCCAACACTCTGTGGTACGTTCACATCTGTCCACATTCATCTCCACAGAAATCTCTCCTTCTATCTCCCCCTCCCCATCAAACTAATTCACTGTGTCCCCCACAGAGCAGGGTTTGATGTGGGAGTTTGTGCCATTTTGATTCCGCTGAGCAGCCATCCTGTGTTCTCTCCGAGTGACCACTCATTACTGCTCAATTGGAGGCAGTTTTTTGTGATTTGGGCCAATCGCCACCAGCAACTGGGCTGAGACTCTGGGCAAAGTAATCGCACAGAACTTCATCCCTGTGATAGGCTGGATTCAGCCCCAGGTCACTGGAGGTGAAAGGTCAGTGTCTGACCCAGGGTGAACCCCGACACTCAGAGTCGGTCGTGTGGGTGGTGATCACTCGCTGAGACACTGAATTGGAGAGTAGCCGCGCTCGGGGGCCGGGCCGTGTGACGGGGTCGGGGGTCGGGCCGTGTGATGGGGTCGGGGGTCGGGCCGTGTGACGGGGTCGGGGGCCGGGCCGTCTGACAGGAGTCAGGGGTCGGGCTGTGTGATGGGGTCGGGGGTCGGGCCGTGTGACGGGGTCGGGGGTCGGGCCGTGTGACAGGAGTCAGGGGTCGGGCCGTGTGACAGGGTCGGGGGTCGGGCCGTGTGACAGGGTCGGGGGCCGGGCCGTGTGACATGAGTCAGGGGTCGGGCCGTGTGACGGGGTCGGGGACCGGGCCGTGTGACGGGGTCGGGGGCCGGGCCGTGTGACATGAGTCAGGGGTCGGGCCGTGTGACGGGGTCGGGGACCGGGCCGTGTGACGGGGTCGGGGGCCGGGCCGTGTGACGGGGTCGGGGGCCGGGCCGTGTGACGGGGTCGGGGGCCGGGCCGTGTGACGGGGTCGGGGGCCGGGCCGTGTGACGGGGTCGGGGGCCGGGGGCCGGGCCGTGTGACGGGGTCGGGGGCCGGGCCGTGTGACGGGGTCGGGGGCCGGGCCGTGTGACGGGGTCGGGGGCCGGGCCGTGTGACGGGGTCGGGGGCCGGGGGCCGGGCCGTGTGACGGGGTCGGGGGCCGGGCCGTGTGACGGGGTCGGGGGCCGGGGGCCGGGCCGTGTGACGGGGTCGGGGGCCGGGCCGTGTGATGGGGTCAGGGGTCGGGGGCCGGGCCGTGTGACGGGGTCGGGGGCCGGGCCGTGTGATGGGGTCAGGGGTCGGGGGCCGGGCCGTGTGACGGGGTCAGGGTTGATGTATTATCGGTATGTAAATAATGAACGTGTTAACTGGACTCTGGTCTCTCCCTGCAGCGATCGGCTGCCCTTCTGATCGTGGTTACGTGTTTGATGAGTGTGGCCCTCCGTGCCCGAAGACCTGTTTTAACAAAGATGTTCCCCTGGGAGTGATTGACGCTCACTGCTTCAAACCCTGTGTCCCGGGCTGCCAGTGCCCAGCTGGACTGGTGGAACACGAATCTCACTGTATAAAGTCAGAGGCATGTCCCAAGATCATCTACGGAAACCTGTGATGCCCTCTTGACGTACACAACACGCAGACATGCATGCACACGACACACGCATGCACACGACACGCATGCAAGTACACAATGCACGCAGACACACACACACGTGAAAGTCTGATAGTGCACTTGTAGTCACCGTGTTTTACTGTTTAACGGTTAATAGCAGGAAAACCAGCTGGGTTTAAACAGACGGGCTGAGTTCACATCCTCTAACATCAGCCTCCACACTCGGTGAATTTGGACTTTCTGATCCACGCAGACAGCAGGACCAGGACAAGCAGAGAGAAATCGTAACTCTTCAAATATACTAATCATGAAGACAGGAGCGATGGGAACCCCTCTCTCTGTTCAGCGAGTGATTGTGTATCTGTGTCCTCAGCACTTTGATTCATTTTATGTCCTCATTCAAGTCACCGGATCACTTTTGAGCATCAAGACGTGCTTTATATCTGGTGACTGTATTTTGTAAATTATATTTTCATTATTTTTTGTGGTTATTAAGATTGGGGATCACGGTCCTGGGGGATATCCAGAGACTGAGAGACTCTAAATTTATATAAAAGGATGACCCAAATGGAAATGGGAACCTTTCAGTACTAAACTTGATTAAAATTATGATCAGTCCAGACACTCCCAGGGCAGGTACAGCACGGGTTAGATACAGAGTAAAGCTCCCTCTACACTGTCCCATCAAACACTCCCAGGGCAGGTACAGGGTTAGATACAGAGTAAAGCTCCCTCTACACTGTCCCATCAAACACTCCCAGGGCAGGTACAGCACGGGTTAGATACAGAGTAAAGCTCCCTCTACACTGTCCCATCAAACACTCCCAGGGCAGGTACAGGGTTAGATACAGAGTAAAGCTCCCTCTACACTGTCCCATCAAACACTCCCAGGGCAGGTACAGGGTGAGATACAGAGTAAAGCTCCCTCTACACTGTCCCATCAAACACTCCCAGGGCAGGTACAGCACAGGTTAGATACAGAGTAAAGCTCCCTCTACACTGTCCCATCAAACACTCCCAGGGTCAGGTACAGGGTTAGATACAGAGTAAAGCTCCCTCTACACTGTCCCATCAAACACTCCCAGGGCAGGTACAGGGTGAGATACAGAGTAAAGCTCCCTCTACACCTTCTACCTTCCCCATAGCCCTGTATCAATCCCAAACTAATCCCACTGCCTCGCTCTCTCCCCATAGCCCTGTATGTTACTCTACATAGAATGTACACCTCAGAAACAGGTCTATGCTGGTGTTTATTCTCCACATGAGCCTCCTCCCTCCCTACTTCATCTCACCCTATCCCCCTATCCTTCTATTCCTTTCTCCCTCATGTGTTTATCCAGCTTCCCCTTAAATCCATCCACACTATTCACCTCTACTCCTTGTGGGAGTGAGTTCCACATTCTCACCACTCTCTGGGGAAAGAAGTTTCTCCTGAATTCCCGATTGGATTTATTAGTGACTCTCTTATATTTATGGTCCCTAGTTTAGTCTCCCCCACAAGTGGAAACATCTTCTCTACATCTACCCTATCGAACCCTTTCATAATCTTAAAGACCTCTATCAGGTCACCCCTCAACCTTCTCTTAGTCCCATCCTGTTCAACCTTTCCTGATAATTATATCCTGTCAGTTCTGGTAACATCCTTGTGAATTTTTTTTCACCTTCTCCCGTGCTTCTTCAACCAATTCTCCCACATTTAGCAGGAGGCTGACATGGAAGATTTTAGCCTCCCACCCACCTGATCTCACAGGTTTATGCACTAAATTACTGGTTCCCTCATTTCCCTCTCTTTTCACTTCCCGAAGAACGAGACAGAGCGAGAGATCGTTATGGAGGGAGGGTTAGCCCAATATTCACGGAGATAG
The DNA here is from genome assembly GCF_035084215.1 of Heptranchias perlo. Lineage (NCBI taxonomy): Eukaryota > Metazoa > Chordata > Chondrichthyes > Hexanchiformes > Hexanchidae > Heptranchias > Heptranchias perlo. The sequence goes on along the minus strand of NW_027139617.1, from coordinate 957 downwards.
TGACAGTCCCCATTGACTCGAGCGGGCCCTATGGTTTTAGAGGGTTTTAACTTCCCAAGAAATGCTGGGATAGTCCCGCCTCCGTCATAGTTATTAGAAAAAGTGGAGACACTCACAATGGTACAGCCTAGGTTTTGAAGCGAATCAGGGAGGAATGGATACTGAGAGAAAGATAAGAGGAAAGGAGAGTGCCCAGCTCGTCTTCAGATAGTCACAGGATCTTTAATATCCACTTGAACACACAGACGGGGACACAGTTTATCGTCTCATCCGAAGGACAGCACCTCTGACAGTGCAGCGCTCCCTCAGTACTGACCCTCCGACAGTGCAGCGCTCCCTCAGTACTGACCCTCCGACAGTGCAGCACTCCCTCATTACTGACCCTCCGACAGTGCAGCGCTCCCTCAGTACCGACCCTCCGACAGTGCAGCGCTCCCTCAGTACTGACCCTCTGACAGTGCAGCGCTCCCTCAGTACTGACCCTCTGACAGTGCAGCGCTCCCTCAGTACTGACCCTCCGACAGTGCAGAACTCCCCTTGTACTGCCCACGACCCTCTGACTGTGAGGGGAGAGCGTTACCCTGACCCCAGCTGATTATGGTGTGTGTTACTCCCTGAGCCTGTGTGATGGGCACAGGTTGTCACTTGATTCAGATTCTAACATGTACGACCTGTCCAATACTAACGGTTGTAGCTCCCCTACACGGGAACAGTAAATCACTGCTCCAGTCTCTCGGGATGAGCTGCCACACCATGCAGCCTCCGCTGGGACCTGCAGTTTAGATTTCAAGACGTAGAATTTATTTAAAATTATTTTTTGCTCACATAATCACTGAGGAGTGTTGAAGCTTTGTGTACACTGCAATAAAACCACTTTTTTGAGATGGTTTGCTTTGTGAATTCTGAGCATCCTGTACATGAGGGGGTCTTGTCACAACTCTGTGGGACAGGTCGTGA
>NW_027139616.1:7500-135069 GCF_035084215.1 Heptranchias perlo | reverse complement strand
TGAGGGAGACGGAAAGAGCGAGAGTGTGAGGGAGAGAGAGGGGAGGGAGAGAGAAGGAAAAAGAGGGGGAGGGAGACGGAGAGAAAGAGAAGGGGAGGGAGAGAGAGCCGTGGAGATAGAGAGAGGGGAGGGAGACAGAGACAGAGAGGGGGAGGGAGAGAGGGGGGGGGAGATGGAGAGAGAGGGGGAGGGAGAAAGGGAGAGAAAGAGGGGGAGGGAGACGGGGAGAGAGTGGGGGAAGGAGAAAGAGGGGGAGGGAGATGGGGAGAGAGACGGGGAGAGAGAGAGGGGGAGGGAGATGGGGATAGGGAGAGAGGGAAGGAAAGAGGGTGGAGGGAGACGGAGAGAGAGAGGGAGGAAGACGGGGAGAGAGAGAGGGGGAGGGAGCGAGAGGGGGAGAGAGAGAGAGGGGGAGGGAGACGGGGAGAGAGAGAGGGGGAGGGAGCGAGAGGGGGAGAGAGAGAGAGGGGGAGGGAGACGGGGAGAGAGAGAGGGGAGGGGGAGGGAGAGAGAGGGGGAGGGCGACGGGGAGAGAGAGAGGGGGGAGGGAGAGAGAGAGAGAGAGGGGGGAGGGAGAGGGAGAGAGAGAGAGAGGGGGGAGGGAGAGAGAGAGAGAGAGGGGGGAGGGAGAGGGAGAGAGAGAGAGAGGGGGGAGGGAGGCGGGGAGAGAGAGAGGGGGAGGGAGAGAGAGGGGGAGGGAGGCGGGGAGAGAGAGGGGGGAGGGAGAGGGAGAGAGAGAGAGAGGGGGAGTGAGGCGGGGAGAGAGAGAGGGGGGAGGGAGGCGGGGAGAGAGAGAGGGGGAGGGAGAGAGAGGGGGAGGGCGACGGGGAGAGAGAGAGGGGGGAGGGAGAGAGAGGGGGAGGGAGAGAGAGGGGGAGGGAGGCGGGGAGAGAGAGAGGGGGGAGGGAGAGAGAGAGAGAGAGGGGGAAGGGAGAGAGAGAGGGGGAGGGAGAGAGAGAGGGGGAGGGAGGCGGGGAGAGAGAGAGTGGGAGGGAGAGAGAGGGGGAGGGAGAGAGAGAGGGGGAGGGAGAGAGAGAGAGGGGGAAGGGAGAGAGAGAGAGAGAGGGGGAAGGGAGAGAGAGAGGGGGAGGGAGAGAGAGAGGGGGAGGGAGGCGGGTAGAGAGAGAGAGAGGGGGAGGGAGAGAGAGAGAGAGAGGGGGAAGGGAGAGAGAGAGGGGGGAGGGGAGAGAGAGAGGGGGAGGGAGAGAGAGAGAGAGAGGGGGAAGGGGAGAGAGAGAGAGAGAGGGGGAAGGGAGAGAGAGAGGGGGAGGGAGAGAGAGAGGGGGAGGGAGGCGGGGAGAGAGAGAGGGGGAGGGAGAGAGAGAGAGAGAGGGGGAAGGGAGAGAGAGAGGGGGGAGGGGAGAGAGAGGGGGGGAGGGAGGCGGGGAGAGAGAGAGGGGGAGGGAGAGAGAGGGGGAGGGCGACGGGGAGAGAGAGAGGGGGGAGGGAGAGAGAGGGGGAGGGAGAGAGAGGGGGAGGGAGGCGGGGAGAGAGAGGGGGGAGGGAGAGAGAGAGAGAGAGGGGGAAGGGAGAGAGAGAGGGGGAAGGGAGAGAGAGAGGGGGAGGGAGAGAGAGAGGGGGAGGGAGGCGGGGAGAGAGAGAGGGGGAGGGAGAGAGAGAGAGAGAGGGGGAAGGGAGAGAGAGAGGGGGGAAGGGAGAGAGAGAGGGGGAGAGAGAGAGGGGGAGGGAGAGAGAGAGAGAGAGGGGGAAGGGAGAGAGAGAGGGGGAAGGGAGAGAGAGAGGGGGAAGGGAGAGAGAGAGGGGGAGGGAGAGAGAGAGGGGGAGGGAGGCGGGGAGAGAGATGGGGAGGGAGAGAGAGAGAGAGGGGGAAGAGAGAGAGAGAGGGGGAAGGGAGAGAGAGAGGGGGGAGGGGAGAGAGAGAGGGGGAGGGAGAGAGAGAGAGAGAGGGGGAAGGGAGAGAGAGAGGGGGGAGGGGAGAGAGAGAGGGGGAGGGAGAGAGAGAGAGAGAGAGAGGGGGAAGGGAGAGAGAGAGGGGGGGGAGGCGGGGAGAGAGAGAGGGGGAGGGAGAGAGAGAGAGAGAGGGGGAAGGGAGAGAGAGAGGGGGAGGGAGAGAGAGAGGGGGAGGGAGGCGGGGAGAGAGAGAGGGGGAGGGAGAGAGAGGGGGAGGGCGACGGGGAGAGAGAGAGGGGGGAGGGAGAGAGAGGGGGAGGGAGAGAGAGGGGGAGGGAGGCGGGGAGAGAGAGAGGGGGGAGGGAGAGAGAGAGAGAGGGGGAAGGAGAGAGAGAGAGGGGGAGGGAGAGAGAGAGGGGGAGGGAGGCGGGGAGAGAGAGAGGGGGAGGGAGAGAGAGAGAGAGGGGGAAGGGAGAGAGAGAGAGAGAGGGGGAAGGGAGAGAGAGAGGGGGAAGGGAGAGAGAGAGGGGGAGGGAGAGAGAGAGGGGGAGGGAGGCGGGGAGAGAGAGGGGGAGGGAGAGAGAGAGAGAGGGGGAAGGGAGAGAGAGAGGGGGGAGGGGAGAGAGAGAGGGGGAGGGAGAGAGAGAGAGAGAGGGGGAAGGGAGAGAGAGAGGGGGAGGGAGAGAGAGAGAGAGAGGGGGAGGGAGAGAGAGAGAGAGAGGGGGAGGGAGAGAGAGAGAGAGAGGGGGAGGGAGAGAGAGAGAGAGAGGGGGAAGGGAGAGAGAGAGGGGGGAGGGGGGAGGGAGGCGGGGAGAGAGAGAGGGGGAGGGAGAGAGAGAGAGAGAGGGGGAAGGGAGAGAGAGAGGGGGAGGGAGAGAGAGAGGGGGAGGGAGGCGGGGAGAGAGAGAGGGGGAGGGAGAGAGAGAGAGAGAGAGGGGGAAGGGAGAGAGAGAGGGGGAAGGGAGAGAGAGAGGGGGAGGGAGAGAGAGAGAGAGAGGGGGAAGGGAGAGAGAGAGGGGGAAGGGAGAAAGAGAGGGGGAGGGAGGCGGGGAGAGAGAGAGGGGGGGAGGGAGGCGGGGAGAGAGAGAGGGGGAGGGAGGTGGGGAGAGAGAGGGGGGGAGGGAGGCGGGGAGAGAGAGAGGGGGGAGGGAGGTGGGGAGAGAGAGAGGGGGGAGGGAGGCGGGGAGAGAGAGAGGGGGAGGGAGACGGGGAGAGAGAGACGGGGGAGGGAGAGAGAGGGGGAGGGAGAGAGAGGGGGAGGGAGGCGGGGAGAGAGAGAGGGGGGAGGGAGAGAGAGAGAGAGGGGGAAGGGAGAGAGAGAGAGGGGGAGGGAGAGAGAGAGGGGGAGGGAGGCGGGGAGAGAGAGAGGGGGAGGGAGAGAGAGAGAGAGGGGGAAGGGAGAGAGAGAGGGGGGAGGGGAGAGAGAGAGGGGGAGGGAGAGAGAGAGAGAGAGGGGGAAGGGAGAGAGAGAGAGAGAGGGGGAAGGGAGAGAGAGAGGGGGAAGGGAGAGAGAGAGGGGGAGGGAGAGAGAGAGGGGGAGGGAGGCGGGGAGAGAGAGGGGGAGGGAGAGAGAGAGAGAGGGGGAAGGGAGAGAGAGAGGGGGGAGGGGAGAGAGAGAGGGGGAGGGAGAGAGAGAGAGAGAGGGGGAAGGGAGAGAGAGAGGGGGGAGGGGAGAGAGAGAGGGGGAGGGAGAGAGAGAGAGAGAGGGGGAAGGGAGAGAGAGAGGGGGGAGGGGGGAGGGAGGCGGGGAGAGAGAGAGGGGGAGGGAGTGAGAGAGAGAGGGGGAAGGGAGAGAGAGAGGGGGAGGGAGAGAGAGAGGGGGAGGGAGGCGGGGAGAGAGAGAGGGGGAGGGAGAGAGAGAGAGAGAGGGGGAAGGAGAGAGAGAGGGGGAAGGGAGTGGAGAGAGAGAGGGGGAGGGAGAGAGAGAGAGAGAGGGGGAAGGGAGAGAGAGAGGGGGAAGGGAGAAAGAGAGGGGGAGGGAGGCGGGGAGAGAGAGAGGGGGGAGGGAGGCGGGGAGAGAGAGAGGGGGAGGGAGGTGGGGAGAGAGAGGGGGGGAGGGAGGCGGGGAGAGAGAGAGGGGGAGGGAAGTGGGGAGAGAGAGAGGGGGGAGGGAGGCGGGGAGAGAGAGAGGGGGAGGGAGACGGGGAGAGAGAGACGGGGGAGGGAGGCGGGGAGAGAGAGAGGGGGAGGGAGGCGGGGAGAGAGAGAGGGGGGAGGGAGGCGGGGAGAGAGAGAGGGGGGAGGGAGGCGGGGAGAGAGAGAGGGGGGAGGGAGGCGGGGAGAGAGAGACGGGGGAGGGAGGCGGGGAGAGAGAGAGGGGGGAGGGAGGCGGGGTGACTGACGAGGGGGATATTTGCTGGACCAGAGATTGTCATTTGAAGGTTCGAGGGATGTCGTTCACTGAGCTATAAAACGAGCCTCTTCCTTTTGATTACTGTTCGTTTAGACCCTTCACTCACGGACCCGCCGTCTCCAGTTTCACTGTGATGCGACCATCAAATTGTAAGTAAATCAGAGAGTGATACCTGTAACTACAGAGTAAAGCTCCCTCTACACTGTCCCGTCAAACACTCCCAGGCAGGTACAGGGTTAGATACAGAGTAAAGCTCCCTCTACACTGTCCCGTCAAACACTCCCAGGGCAGGTACAGGGTTAGATACAGAGTAAAGCTCCCTCTACACTGTCCCATCAATCACTCCCAGGGCAGGTACAGGGTTAGATACAGAGTGAAGCTCCCTCTACACTGTCCCATCAAACACTCCCAGGGCAGGTACAGGGTTAGATACAGAGTAAAGCTCCCTCTACACTGTCCCGTCAAACACTCCCAGGGTCAGGTACAGGGTTAGATACAGAGTAAAGCTCCCTCTACACTGTCCCATCAAACACTCCCAGGGCAGGTACAGTGTTAGATACAGAGTGAAGCTCCCTCTACACTGTCCCGTCAAACACTCCCAGGGCAGGTACAGGGTTAGATACAGAGTAAAGCTCCCTCTACACTGTCCCGTCAAACACTCCCAGGGCAGGTACAGGGTTAGATACAGAGTAAAGCTCCCTCGACACTGTCCCGTCAAACACTCCCAGGGCAGGTACAGGGTTAGATACAGAGTAAAGCTCCCTCTACACTGTCCCGTCAAACACTCCCAGGGCAGGTACAGGGTTAGATACAGAGTAAAGCTCCCTCTACACTGTCCTGTCAAACACTCCCAGGGCAGGTACAGGGTTAGATACAGAGTAAAGCTCCCTCTACACTGTCCCATCCAACACTCCCAGGGCAGGTACAGGGTTAGATGCAGAGTAAAGCTCCTCGACACTGTCCCATCAAACACTCCCAGGGCAGGTGCAGGGTTGGATACAGAGTAAAGCTCCCTCTACACTGTCCCGTCAAACACTCCCAGGGCAGGTACAGGGTTAGATACAGAGTAAAGCTCCCTCTACACTGTCCCATCAAACACTCCCAGGGCAGGTACAGGGTTAGATACAGAGTAAAGCTCCCTCTACACTGTCCCATCAAACACTCCCAGGGCAGGTACAGGGTTAGATACAGAGTAAAGCTCCCTCTACACTGTCCCGTCAAACACTCCCAGGGCAGGTACAGGGTTAGATACAGAGTAAAGCTCCCTCTACACTGTCCCATCAAACACTCCCAGGGCAGGTACAGGGTTAGATACAGAGTAAAGCTCCCTCTACACTGTCCCGTCAAACACTCCAGGGCAGGTACAGGGTTAGATACAGAGTAAAGCTCCCTCTATACTGTCCCATCCAACACTCCCAGGGCAGGTACAGGGTTAGATACAGAGTAAAGCTCCCTCTACACTGTCCCATCAAACACTCCCAGGGCAGGTACAGGGTTAGATACAGAGTAAAGCTCCCTCTACACTGTCCCATCAAACACTCCCAGGGCAGGTACAGGGTTAGATACAGAGTAAAGCTCCCTCTACACTGTCCCGTCAAACACTCCCAGGGCAGGTACAGGGTTAGATACAGAGTAAAGCTCCCTCTACACTGTCCCATCAAACACTCCCAGGACAGGTCCAGGGTTAGATACAGAGTAAAGCTCCCTCTACACTGTCCCGTCAAACACTCCCAGGGCAGGTACAGGGTTAGATACAGAGTGAAGCTCCCTCTACACTGTCCCATCAAACACTCCCAGGGCAGGTACAGGGTTAGATACAGAGTAAAGCTCCCTCTACACTGTCCCATCAAACACTCCCAGGGCAGGTACAGGGTTGGATACAGAGTAAAGCTCCCTCTACACTGTCCCGTCAAACACTCCCAGGGCAGGTACAGGGTTAGATGCAGAGTAAAGCTCCCTCTACACTGTCCCATCAAACACTCCCAGGGCAGGTCCAGGGTTAGATACAGAGTAAAGCTCCCTCTGCACTGTCCCATCAAACACTCCCAGGGCAGGTACAGGGTTCGATACAGAGTAAAGCTCCCTCTACACTGTCCCATCAAACACTCCCAGGGCAGGTACAGGGTTAGATACAGAGTAAAGCTCCCTCTACACTGTCCCATCAAACACTCCCAGGACAGGTACAGGGTTAGATACAGAGTAAAGCTCCCTCTGCACTGTCCCGTCAAACACTCCCAGGGCAGGTACAGGGTTAGATACAGAGTAAAGCTCCCTCTACACTGTCCCGTCAAACACTCCCAGGGCAGGTACAGGGTTAGATACAGAGTAAAGCTCCCTCCACACTGTCCCATCCAACACTCCCAGGGCAGGTACAGGGTTAGATACAGAGTAAAGCTCCCTCTACACTGTCCCATCAAACACTCCCAGGGCAGGTACAGGGTTAGATACAGAATAAAGCTCCCTCTACACTGTCCCATCAAACACTCCCAGGGCAGGTACAGGGTTAGATACAGAGTAAAGCTCCCTCTACACTGTCCCATCAAACACTCCCAGGGCAGGTGCAGGGTTGGATACAGAGTAAAGCTCCCTCTACACTGTCCCGTCAAACACTCCCAGGGGCAGGTACAGGGTGAGATACAGAGTAAAGCTCCCTCCACACTGTCCCATCAAACACTCCCAGGGCAGGTGCAGGGTTGGATACAGAGTAAAGCTCCCTCTACACTGTCCCGTCAAACACTCCCAGGGGCAGGTACAGGGTTAGATACAGAGTAAAGCTCCCTCGACACTGTCCCATCAAACACTCCCAGGGCAGGTACAGGGTTAGATACAGAGTAAAGCTCCCTCTGCACTGTCCCATCAAACACTCCCAGGGCAGGTACAGGGTTAGATACAGAGTAAAGCTCCCTCTACACTGTCCCGTCAAACACTCCCAGGGCAGGTACAGGGTTAGATACAGAGTAAAGCTCCCTCTACACTTTCCCGTCAAACACTCCCAGGGCAGGTACAGGGTTAGATACAGAGTAAAGCTCCCTCTACACTGTCCCGTCAAACACTCCCAGGGCAGGTGCAGGGTTAGATACAGAGTGAAGCTCCCTCTACACTGTCCCATCAAACACACCCAGGGCAGGTACAGCGTTAGATACAGAGTAAAGCTCCCTCTCCACTGTCCCGTCAAACACTCCCAGGGCAGGTACAGGGTTAGATACAGAGTGAAGCTCCCTCTACACTGTCCCATCAAACACTCCCAGGGCAGGTACAGGGTTAGATACAGAGTAAAGCTCCCTCTACACTGTCCCATCAAACACTCCCAGGGCAGGTACAGGGTTAGATACAGAGTAAAGCTCCCTCTACACTGTCCCGTCAAACACTCCCAGGGCAGGTACAGGGTTAGATACAGAGTAAAGCTCCCTCTACACTGTCCCGTCAAACACTCCCAGGGCAGGTACAGGGTTAGATACAGAGTGAAGCTCCCTCTACACTGTCCCATCAAACACACCCAGGGCAGGTACAGCGTTAGATACAGAGTAAAGCTCCCTCTACACTGTCCCGTCAAACACTCCCAGGGCAGGTACAGGGTTAGATACAGAGTGAAGCTCCCTCTACACTGTCCCATCAAACACTCCCAGGGCAGGTACAGGGTTAGATACAGAGTAAAGCTCCCTCTACACTGTCCCATCAAACACTCCCAGGGCAGGTACAGGGTTAGATACAGAGTAAAGCTCCCTCTACACTGTCCCGTCAAACACTCCCAGGGCAGGTACAGGGTTAGATACAGAGTAAAGCTCCCTCTACACTGTCCCGTCAAACACTCCCAGGGCAGGTACAGGGTTAGATACAGAGTAAAGCTCCCTCCACACTGTCCCATCCAACACTCCCAGGGCAGGTTGGGTTAGATACAGAGTAAAGCTCCCTCTACACTGTCCCATCAAACACTCCCAGGGCAGGTACAGGGTTAGATACAGAATAAAGCTCCCTCTACACTGTCCCATCAAACACTCCCAGGGCAGGTACAGGGTTAGATACAGAGTAAAGCTCCCTCTACACTGTCCCATCAAACACTCCCAGGGCAGGTGCAGGGTTGGATACAGAGTAAAGCTCCCTCTACACTGTCCCGTCAAACACTCCCAGGGGCAGGTACAGGGTGAGATACAGAGTAAAGCTCCCTCCACACTGTCCCATCAAACACTCCCAGGGCAGGTGCAGGGTTGGATACAGAGTAAAGCTCCCTCTACACTGTCCCGTCAAACACTCCCAGGGGCAGGTACAGGGTTAGATACAGAGTAAAGCTCCCTCGACACTGTCCCATCAAACACTCCCAGGGCAGGTACAGGGTTAGATACAGAGTAAAGCTCCCTCTGCACTGTCCCATCAAACACTCCCAGGGCAGGTACAGGGTTAGATACAGAGTAAAGCTCCCTCTACACTGTCCCGTCAAACACTCCCAGGGCAGGTACAGGGTTAGATACAGAGTAAAGCTCCCTCTACACTGTCCCGTCAAACACTCCCAGGGCAGGTACAGGGTTAGATACAGAGTAAAGCTCCCTCTACACTGTCCCGTCAAACACTCCCAGGGCAGGTACAGGGTTAGATACAGAGTGAAGCTCCCTCTACACTGTCCCATCAAACACACCCAGGGCAGGTACAGCGTTAGATACAGAGTAAAGCTCCCTCTACACTGTCCCGTCAAACACTCCCAGGGCAGGTACAGGGTTAGATACAGAGTGAAGCTCCCTCTACACTGTCCCATCAAACACTCCCAGGGCAGGTACAGGGTTAGATACAGAGTAAAGCTCCCTCTACACTGTCCCATCAAACACTCCCAGGGCAGGTACAGGGTTAGATACAGAGTAAAGCTCCCTCTACACTGTCCCGTCAAACACTCCCAGGGCAGGTACAGGGTTAGATACAGAGTAAAGCTCCCTCTACACTGTCCCGTCAAACACTCCCAGGGCAGGTACAGGGTTAGATACAGAGTGAAGCTCCCTCTACACTGTCCCATCAAACACACCCAGGGCAGGTACAGCGTTAGATACAGAGTAAAGCTCCCTCTACACTGTCCCGTCAAACACTCCCAGGGCAGGTACAGGGTTAGATACAGAGTGAAGCTCCCTCTACACTGTCCCATCAAACACTCCCAGGGCAGGTACAGGGTTAGATACAGAGTAAAGCTCCCTCTACACTGTCCCATCAAACACTCCCAGGGCAGGTACAGGGTTAGATACAGAGTAAAGCTCCCTCTACACTGTCCCGTCAAACACTCCCAGGGCAGGTACAGGGTTAGATACAGAGTAAAGCTCCCTCTACACTGTCCCGTCAAACACTCCCAGGGCAGGTACAGGGTTAGATACAGAGTGAAGCTCCCTTCACACTGTCCCATTAATAACTCCGGGGACTCAAATAAAAGGGAGGAATTTCTTCTCCCAGAGGGTCGTGAATCTTTGGAATTCTTTACCCCAAAAAGCTGTGGAGGCCGAGTCATCGAATCCATTCAAGGCTGAGTTAGACTAATTTTTGATCAGCGAGGGAGTCAATGGATATGGGGAATAGGCGGGAAAGTGGAGTTGAGGTCAAAATCAGATCAGCCATGATCTCATTAAATGGCAGAACAGGCTCGAGGGGCCGAATGGCCTACTCCAGCTCCTATCTCTTCTGGTCTTATGGGTCCCTGATGGTGAGACTCTCTCTTTGAAAGGGGTCCCTTATGGTGAGACTCTCTCTTTAAAAGGGGTCCCTGATGGGGAGACTCTCTCTTTGAAAGGGGTCCCTTATGGTGAGACTCTCTCTTTAAAAGGGGTCACTGATGGGGAGACTCCCTCTTTAAAAGGGGTCCCTGATGGTGAGACTCCCTCTTTAAAAGGGGTCCCTTATGGGGAGACTCTCTCTTTAAAAGGGGTCTCTGATGGTGAGGCTCTCTCTTTAAAAGGGGTCCCTTATGGGGAGACTCTCTCTTTAAAAGGGGTCTCTGATGGTGAGGCTCTCTCTTTAAAAGGGGTCCCTTATGGGGAGACTCTCTCTTTAAAAGGGGTCCCTGACGGTGAGACTCTCTCTTTAAAAGGGGTCCCTGACGGGGAGACTCCCTCTTTAAAAGGGGTCCCTGACGGGGAGACTCCCTCTTTAAAAGGGGTCCCTGATGGGGAGACTCCCTCTTTAAAAGGGGTCCCTGATGGGGAGACTCTCTCTTTAAAACGGGTCCCTTATGGGGAGACTCTCTCTTTAAAAGGGGTCCCTGATGGTGAGGCTCTCTCTTTAAAAGGGGTCCCTGATGGGGAGACTCTCTCTTTAAAAGGGGTCCCTGATGGTGAGGCTCTCTCTTTAAAAGGGGTCCCTGATGGTGAGACTTTCTCTTTAAAAGGGGTCCCTGATGGAGAGACTCTCTCTTTAAAAGGGGTCCCAGATATTTTCTGACCTCTTCCTCTTGCTTTTCACAGATTGCCCACCTGTGAGCAACCAGCTTCTCCCTCCGTAAGTAACAAATAAATGAGGAGAGACTGTTTCCAGTGGGCAGGAGGGTCGGTGACCAGAGGACTCAGATTGAAGATAATCGGGGAAAGAGACAGAGGGGGGGAGATGGGGAGAACGTTCTCTCCGCAGTGAGTTGTGATGATCTGGAATTCACTGCCTGAAAGGGGAGGGGGAAACGGATTCGATAATAGGGGGATGGGGTGATAGTGGGAGAGAGGGGGTAACACAGGGAGAGGGGGGTAACAGAGGGAGAGGGGGTAACAGAGGGAGAGAGGGGGTAACACAGGGAGAGGGGGGTAACAGAGGGAGAGGGGGGTAACAGAGGGAGAGAGGGGGTAACAGAGGGAGAGGGGGTAACAGAGGGAGAGAGGGTAACAGAGGGAGAGGGGGTAACAGAGCGAGAGGGGGTAACAGAGGGAGAGGGGGTAACAGAGGGAGAGGGGGTAACACAGGGAGAGGGGGTAACACAGGGAGAGGGGGTAACAGAGGGAGAGGGGGTAACAGAGGGAGAGGGGGGTAACAGAGGGAGAGGGGGTAACAGAGGGAGAGAGGGGGGTAACACAGGGAGAGGGGGTAACAGAGGGAGAGGGGGGTAATAGTGAGAGAGGAGGTAATAGTGAGAGAGGGGGTAATAGTGGGAGAGAGGGTAATAGTGGGAGAGAGGGGGTAACAGTGGGAGAGGGGGGTAACAGTGGGAGAGAGGGGGTAACAGTGGGAGAGAGGGGGTAACAGTGGGAGAGAGGGGGTAACAGTGGGAGAGAGGGGGTAACAGTGGGAGAGGGAGTAATCGTGGGAGAGAGGGTAATAGTGGGAGAGAGGGGGTAACAGTGGGAGAGGGGGGTAACAGTGGGAGAGAGGGGGTAACAGTGGGAGAGAGGGGGTAACAGTGGGAGAGAGGGGGTAACAGTGGGAGAGAGGGGGGTAACAGTGGGAGAGGGGGTAATCGTGGGAGAGAGGGTAATAGTGGGAGAGGGGGGTAACAGTGGGAGAGGGGGGTAACAGTGGGAGAGGGGGGTAACAGTGGGAGAGAGGGGGTAACAGTGGGAGAGAGGGTAATAGTGGGAGAGGGGGTAATAGTGGGAGAGAGGGTAACAGTGGGAGAGGGGGTAATCGTGGGAGAGAGGGGGTAACAGTGGGAGAGGGGGTAACAGTGGGAGAGGGGGTAACAGTGGGAGAGAGGGGGTAACAGTGGGAGAGGGGTAATAGTGGGAGAGAGGGTAATAGTGGGAGAGAGGGGGTAACAGTGGGAGAGGGGGTAACAGTGGGAGAGGGGGTAACAGTGGGAGAGAGGGGGTAACAGTGGGAGAGGGGGTAATAGTGGGAGAGAGGGGGTAACAGTGGGAGAGGGGGTAACAGTGGGAGAGAGGGGGTAACAGTGGGAGAGGGGGGTAACAGTGGGAGAGGGGGTAATAGTGGGAGAGAGGGGGTAACAGTGGGAGAGGGGGTAACAGTGGGAGAGGGGGGTAACAGTGGGAGAGAGGGGGGTAACAGTGGGAGAGGGGTAATAGTGGGAGAGAGGGTAATAGTGGGAGAGAGGGGGTAACAGTGGGAGAGGGGGTAACAGTGGGAGAGGGGGGTAACAGTGGGAGAGAGGGGGTAACAGTGGGAGAGGGGGTAATAGTGGGAGAGGGGGGTAACAGCAGGAGAGGGGGGTAACAGTGGGAGAGGGGGTAACAGTGGGAGAGGGGGGTAACAGTGGGAGAGGGGGGGTCACAGTGGGAGAGAGGGGGGGTAACAGTGGGAGAGGGGGGTAACACTGGGGGAGAGGGGGGTAATAGTGAGAGAGAGGGGGTAACAGGGGGAGAGGGGTTAACAGTGGGAGAGAGGGGGTAACAGGGGGAGAGGGGGGTAACAGTGGGAGAGAGGGGGTAACAGTGGGAGAGGTGGTAACAGTGGGAGAGGGGGTAACAGGGGGAGAGAGGGGGGTAACAGGGGGAGAGGGGGGTAACAGTGGGAGAGGGGGGTAATAGTGAGAGAGGTGGTAACAGTGGGAGAGGGGGGTAACAGTGGGAGAGGGGGTTACAGGGGGAGAGGGGGTAACAGGGGGAGAGGGGGTAACAGTGCGAGAGAGGGTAACAGTGTGGGAGAGGGGGTAACAGTGGGAGAGGGGGTAACAGTGGGAGAGGGGGTAACAGTGGGAGAGAGGGTAACAAAGTGGGAGAGGGGGGTAACAGTGGGAGAGGGGGGTAACAGTGGGAGAGAGGGTAACAGTGTGGGAGAGGGGGTAACAGTGGAACAGAGGGGGTAACAGTGAGGTAGATGGGGTAACAGGGGGAGAGGGGGGTAACAGTGGGAGAGGGGGGTAACAGTGAGAGAGAGGGTAACAGTGTGGGAGAGGGGGGTAACAGTGGGAGAGGGGGTAACAGTGGGAGAGAGGGTAACAGTGTGGGAGAGGGGGTAACAGTGGAACAGAGGGGGTAACAGCGGGGAGAGGGGGTAACAGTGGGAGAGGGGGGTAACAGTGGGAGAGGGGGGGTAACAGTGGGAGAGGGGGTAACAGTGGGAGAGAGGGTAACAGTGTGGGAGAGGGGGGTAACAGTGGAACAGAGGGGGTAACAGCGGGGAGAGGGGGTAACAGTGAGGTAGATGGGGTAACAGTGGGAGAGGGGGTAACAGTGGGAGAGAGGGTAACAGTGTGGGAGAGGGGGTAACAGTGGAACAGAGGGGGTAACAGCGGGGAGAGGGGGTAACAGTGAGGTAGATGGGGGTAACAGGGGGAGAGGGGGAAACAGCGGGAGAGGGGGTAACAGTGGGACAGAGGGGGTAACAGCGGGAGAGGGGGTAACAGTGGGGGACAGGGGGGTAACAGTGGGAGAGGGGGTAACAGTGGGGGACAGGGGGGTAACAGCGGGAGAGGGGGTAACAGCGGGAGAGGGGGGTAACAGTGGAGAGAGAGGGTAATAGTGGGAGAGGGGGGTAACATTGGGAGAGGGGGGTGACAGTGGGAGAGGGGGGTAACAGTGGGAGAGGGGGGTAACAGTGGGAGAGAGGGGGGTAACAGTGGGAGAGGGGGGGTAACAGTGGGAGAGGGGGGTAACAGTGGGAGAGGGGGGTAATAGTGAGAGAGGTGGTAACAGTGGGAGAGGGGGGTAACAGTGGGGGAGAGGGGGGTAACAGTGGGAGAGAGGGGGTAACAGTGGGAGAGAGGGTAACAGTGTGGGAGAGGGGGTAACAGTGGGGGAGAGGGGGTGACAGTGGGAGAGGGGGGTAACAGTGGGCGAGAGGGGGTAACAGTGGGCGAGAGGGGGTAACAGTGGGAGAGGGGTAACAGAGGGGGAGAGGGGGGTAACATTGGGAGAGGGGGGTAACAGTGGGAGAGGGGGGTGACAGTGGGGGAGAGGGGGGTGACAGTGGGAGAGGGGGGTAACAGTGGGGGAGAGGGGGTAATAGTGGGAGAGGGGGTGACAGTGGGGGAGAGGGGGTGACAGGGGGAGAGGGGGTAACAGGGGGAGAGGGGGGGGTAACATTGGGAGAGGGGGGTAACAGTGGGAGAGGGGGTGACAGTGGGGGAGATGGGGTAATAGTGGGAGAGGGGGGTAACATTGGGAGAGGGGGGTGACAGTGGGAGAGGGGGGGTAACAGTGGGAGAGAGGGGGTAACAGTGGGAGAGAGGGGGTAACAGTGGGAGAGAGGGTAACAGTGGGAGAGGGGGGTAACAGTGGAACAGAGGGGGTAACAGTGAGGTAGATGGGGTAACAGGGGGAGAGGGGGTAACAGTGGGAGAGGGGGGTAACAGTGAGAGAGAGGGTAACAGTGGGAGAGAGGGTAACAGTGTGGGAGAGGGGGGTAACAGTGGGAGAGAGGGGGGTAACAGTGGGAGAGGGAGTAATCGTGGGAGAGAGGGTAATAGTGGGAGAGAGGGGGTAATAGTGGGAGAGAGGGGTAACAGTGGGAGAGAGGGGGGTAACAGTGGGAGAGAGGGGGGTAACAGTGGGAGAGAGGGGGTAACAGTGGGAGAGAGGGGGTAACAGTGGGAGAGGGGGTAATCGTGGGAGAGAGGGTAATAGTGGGAGAGGGGGGTAACAGTGGGAGAGGGGGGTAACAGTGGGAGAGAGGGTGTAACAGTGGGAGAGGGGGGGTAACAGTGGGAGAGAGGGGGGTAACAGTGGGAGAGAGGGGGTAACAGTGGGAGAGAGGGGGTAACAGTGGGAGAGAGGGGGTAACAGTGGGAGAGGGGGGGTAACAGTGGGAGAGAGGGGGGTAACAGTGGGAGAGAGGGGGGTAACAGTGGGAGAGAGGGGGTAACAGTGGGAGAGAGGGGGGTAACAGTGGGAGAGGGGGTAATCGTGGGAGAGAGGGTAATAGTGGGAGAGGGGGGTAACAGTGGGAGAGGGGGGGGTAACAGTGGGAGAGGGGTAATAGTGGGAGAGAGGGTAATAGTGGGAGAGAGGGGGGTAACAGTGGGAGAGGGGGGTAACAGTGGGAGAGGGGGGTAACAGTGGGAGAGAGGGGGTAACAGTGGGAGAGGGGGTAATAGTGGGAGAGGGGGGTAACAGCAGGAGAGGGGGGTAACAGTGGGAGAGGGGGGTAACAGTGGGAGAGGGGGGGTAACAGTGGGAGAGGGGGGTCACAGTGGGAGAGAGGGGGGGTAACAGTGGGAGAGGGGGTAACACTGGGGGAGAGGGGGTAATAGTGAGAGAGAGGGGGTAACAGGGGGAGAGGGGTTAACAGTGGGAGAGAGGGGGGTAACAGGGGGAGAGGGGGGGTAACAGTGGGAGAGAGGGGGTAACAGTGGGAGAGGTGGTAACAGTGGGAGAGGGGGGTAACAGTGGGAGAGGGGGGTAACAGGGGGAGAGAGGGGGTAACAGGGGGAGAGGGGGTAACAGTGGGAGAGGGGGGTAATAGTGAGAGAGGTGGTAACAGTGGGAGAGGGGGTAACAGTGGGGGACAGGGGGGTAACAGTGGGGGACAGGGGGGTAACAGCGGGAGAGGGGGTAACAGCGGGAGAGGGGGTAACAGTGGGGGAGAGAGGGTAACAGTGGGGGAGAGGGGGGGTAACAGTGGGACAGAGGGGGTAACAGCGGGGAGAGAGAGGGTAACAGTGGGAGAGGGGGGTAACAGTGGGAGAGGGGGTAACAGTGGGAGAGGGGGGTAACAGTGGGAGAGGGGGGTAACAGTGGGAGAGAGGGGGTAACAGTGGGAGAGAGGGGGTAACAGTGGGAGAGGGGGGTAACAGTGGGAGAGGGGGGTAACAGTGGGAGAGGGGGGTAACAGTGGGAGAGAGGGGGGTAACAGTGGGAGAGGGGGGTAACAGTGGGAGAGGGGGGTAACAGTGGGAGAGGGGGTAATAGTGAGAGAGGTGGTAACAGTGGGAGAGGGGGGTAACAGTGGGGGAGAGGGGGGTAACAGTGGGAGAGAGGGGGGTAACAGTGGGAGAGGGGGGGTAACAGTGGGAGAGGGGGGTAACAGTGGGAGAGGGGGTAATAGTGAGAGAGGTGGTAACAGTGGGAGAGGGGGGTAACAGTGGGAGAGAGGGTAACAGTGTGGGAGAGGGGGGTAACAGTGGGGGAGAGGGGGGTGACAGTGGGAGGGGGGGTAACAGTGGGCGAGAGGGGGTAACAGTGGGCGAGAGGGGGGTAACAGTGGGAGAGGGGTAACAGAGGGGGAGAGGGGGGTAACATTGGGAGAGGGGGGTAACAGTGGGAGAGGGGGGTGACAGTGGGGGAGAGGGGGGTGACAGTGGGAGAGGGGGGGTAACAGTGGGGGAGAGGGGGGTAACAGTGGGAGAGGGGGGTGACAGTGGGGGAGAGGGGGTGACAGGGGGAGAGGGGGGTAACAGGGGGAGAGGGGGTAACATTGGGAGAGGGGGGTGACAGTGGGAGAGGGGGGTAACATTGGGAGAGAGGGGGGTAACAGTGGGAGAGAGGGGGGTAACAGTGGGAGAGAGGGTAACAGTGGGAGAGGGGGGTAACAGTGGAACAGAGGGGGGTAACAGTGAGGTAGTTGGGGTAACAGGGGGAGAGGGGGTAACAGTGGGAGAGGGGGGTAACAGTGAGAGAGAGGGTAACAGTGGGAGAGAGGGTAACAGTGTGGGAGAGGGGGTAACAGTGGGAGAGAGGGGGTAACAGTGGGAGAGGGAGTAATCGTGGGAGAGAGGGTAATAGTGGGAGAGAGAGGGTAATAGTGGGAGAGAGGGGGTAACAGTGGGAGAGGGGGGTAACAGTGGGAGAGAGGGGGTAACTGTGGGAGAGAGGGGGTAACAGTGGGAGAGAGGGGGTAACAGTGGGAGAGAGGGGGTAACAGTGGGAGAGGGGGTAATCGTGGGAGAGAGGGTAATAGTGGGAGAGGGGGGTAACAGTGGGAGAGGGGGTAACAGTGGGAGAGAGGGGGTAACAGTGGGAGAGGGGGGTAACAGTGGGAGAGAGGGGGGTAACAGTGGGAGAGAGGGTAATAGTGGGAGAGAGGGTAATAGTGGGAGAGGGGGTAATAGTGGGAGAGAGGGTAACAGTGGGAGAGGGGGTAATCGTGGGAGAGAGGGGGTAACAGTGGGAGAGGGGGTAACAGTGGGAGAGGGGGGTAACAGTGGGAGAGAGGGGGTAACAGTGGGAGAGGGGGGTAACAGTGGGAGAGGGGGGTAACAGTGGGAGAGAGGGGGTAACAGTGGGAGAGGGGGTAATAGTGGGAGAGAGGGGGTAACAGTGGGAGAGGGGGTAATAGTGGGAGAGAGGGGGGTAACAGTGGGAGAGGGGGGGTAACAGTGGGAGAGGGGGGTAACAGTGGGAGAGAGGGGGTAACAGTGGGAGAGGGGGGTAACAGTGGGAGAGGGGGTAATAGTGGGAGAGAGGGGGTAACAGTGGGAGAGGGGGGTAACAGTGGGAGAGGGGGGTAACAGTGGGAGAGAGGGGGGTAACAGTGGGAGAGGGGTAATAGTGGGAGAGAGGGTAATAGTGGGAGAGAGGGGGTAATGGGTAATAGTGGAGAGAGGGGGTAACAGTGGGAGAGGGGGTAACAGTGGGAGAGGGGGGTAACAGTGGGAGAGAGGGGGTAACAGTGGGAGAGGGGGTAATAGTGGGAGAGAGGGGGTAACAGTGGGAGAGGGGGTAACAGTGGGAGAGAGGGGGGTAACAGTGGGAGAGGGGGGTAACAGTGGGAGAGGGGGTAATAGTGGGAGAGAGGGGGTAACAGTGGGAGAGGGGGTAACAGTGGGAGAGGGGGTAACAGTGGGAGAGAGGGGGTAACAGTGGGAGAGGGGTAATAGTGGGAGAGAGGGTAATAGTGGGAGAGAGGGGGTAACAGTGGGAGAGGGGGGTAACAGTGGGAGAGGGGGGTAACAGTGGGAGAGGGGGTAACAGTGGGAGAGAGGGGGTAACAGTGGGAGAGGGGGTAATAGTGGGAGAGGGGGTAACAGCAGGAGAGGGGGGTAACAGTGGGAGAGGGGGGTAACAGTGGGAGAGGGGGGTAACAGTGGGAGAGAGGGGGGTAACAGTGGGAGAGGGGGTAATAGTGAGAGAGAGGGGGTAACAGGGGGAGAGGGGTTAACAGTGGGAGAGAGGGGGTAACAGGGGGAGAGGGGGGTAACAGTGGGAGAGAGGGGGTAACAGTGGGAGAGGTGGTAACAGTGGGAGAGGGGGTAACAGTGGGAGAGGGGGTAACAGGGGGAGAGAGGGGGTAACAGGGGGAGAGGGGGTAACAGTGGGAGAGGGGGGTAATAGTGAGAGAGGTGGTAACAGTGGGAGAGGGGGTTACAGGGGGAGAGGGGGTAACAGGGGGAGAGGGGGGTAACAGTGGGAGAGGGGGTAACAGTGCGAGAGAGGGTAACAGTGGAGAGGGGGTTACAGGGGGAGAGGGGGTAACAGTGGGAGAGGGGGTAACAGTGGGAGAGGGGGTAACAGTGGGAGAGGGGGGTAACAGTGGGAGAGAGGGTAACAAAGTGGGAGAGGGGGGTAACAGTGGGAGAGAGGGTAACAGTGTGGGAGAGGGGGTAACAGTGGAACAGAGGGGGTAACAGTGAGGTAGATGGGGTAACAGGGGGAGAGGGGGTAAAAGTGGGAGAGGGGGTAACAGTGAGAGAGAGGGTAACAGTGTGGGAGAGGGGGGTAACAGTGGGAGAGGGGGTAACAGTGGGAGAGAGGGTAACAGTGTGGGAGAGGGGGGTAACAGTGGAACAGAGGGGGTAACAGCGGGGAGAGGGGGTAACAGTGGGAGAGGGGGTAACAGTGGGAGAGGGGGGGTAACAGTGGGAGAGGGGGTAACAGTGGGAGAGAGGGTAACAGTGTGGGAGAGGGGGGTAACAGTGGAACAGAGGGGGTAACAGCGGGGAGAGGGGGTAACAGTGAGGTAGATGGGGTAACAGTGGGAGAGGGGGGTAACAGTGGGAGAGAGGGTAACAGTGTGGGAGAGGGGGTAACAGTGGAACAGAGGGTGGTAACAGCGGGGAGAGGGGGTAACAGTGAGGTAGATGGGGGTAACAGGGGGAGAGGGGGAAACAGCGGGAGAGGGGGTTAACAGTGGGACAGAGGGGGTAACAGCGGGAGAGGGGGTAACAGTGGGGGACAGGGGGGTAACAGTGGGGGACAGGGGGGTAACAGCGGGAGAGGGGGGTAACAGCGGGAGAGGGGGTAACAGTGGGGGAGAGAGGGTAACAGTGGGGGAGAGGGGGGTAACAGTGGGACAGAGGGGGTAACAGCGGGGAGAGAGAGGGTAACAGTGGGAGAGGGGGTAACAGTGGGAGAGGGGGGTAACAGTGGGAGAGGGGGGTAACAGTGGGAGAGAGGGGGGTAACAGTGGGAGAGGGGGGTAACAGTGGGAGAGGGGGGTAACAGTGGGAGAGGGGGTAATAGTGAGAGAGGTGGTAACAGTGGGAGAGAGGGTAACAGTGGGGGAGAGGGGGGTGACAGTGGGAGAGGGGGGTAACAGTGGGAGAGGGGGGTAATAGTGAGAGAGGTGGTAACAGTGGGAGAGAGGGTAACAGTGTGGGAGAGGGGGTGACAGTGGGGGAGAGGGGGTGACAGTGGGAGAGGGGGGTAACAGTGGGCGAGAGGGGGTAACAGTGGGCGAGAGGGGGTAACAGTGGGAGAGAGGGTAACAGTGGGAGAGAGGGGGTAACAGTGGGAGAGGGGGGTAACAGTGGGAGAGGGGGGTAACAGTGGGAGAGGGGGGTAATAGTGAGAGAGGTGGTAACAGTGGGAGAGAGGGTAACAGTGTGGGAGAGGGGGTGACAGTGGGGGAGAGGGGGTGACAGTGGGAGAGGGGGGTAACAGTGGGCGAGAGGGGGTAACAGTGGGCGAGAGGGGGTAACAGTGGGAGAGGGGTAACAGAGGGGGAGAGGGGGTAACATTGGGAGAGGGGGTAACAGTGGGAGAGGGGGTGACAGTGGGGGAGAGGGGGTGACAGTGGGAGAGGGGGGTAACAGTGGGGGAGAGGGGGTAATAGTGGGAGAGGGGGGTGACAGTGGGGGAGAGGGGGTGACAGGGGGAGAGGGGGTAACAGGGGGAGAGGGGGTAACATTGGGAGAGGGGGTAACAGTGGGAGAGGGGGTGACAGTGGGGGAGATGGGGTAATAGTGGGAGAGGGGGTAACATTGGGAGAGGGGGTGACAGTGGGAGAGGGGGGGTAACATTGGGAGAGAGGGGGTAACAGTGGGAGAGAGGGGGTAACAGTGGGAGAGAGGGTAACAGTGGGAGAGGGGGTAACAGTGGAACAGAGGGGGTAACAGTGAGGTAGATGGGGTAACAGGGGGAGAGGGGGTAACAGTGGGAGAGGGGGTAACAGTGAGAGAGAGGGTAACAGTGGGAGAGAGGGTAACAGTGTGGGAGAGGGGGTAACAGTGGGAGAGAGGGTAACAGTGGGAGAGGGGGTAACAGTGGGAGAGGGGGTAATAGTGGGAGAGAGGGTAATAGTGGGAGAGAGGGGGTAACAGTGGGAGAGGGGGTAACAGTGGGAGAGGGGGTAACAGTGGGAGAGGGGGTAATAGTGGGAGAGAGGGGGTAACAGTGGGAGAGGGGGTAACAGTGGGAGAGGGGGTAACAGTGGGAGAGAGGGTAATAGTGGGAGAGGGGGTAACAGTGGGAGAGGGGGTAATAGTGGGAGAGAGGGGGTAACAGTGGGAGAGGGGGGTAACAGTGGGAGAGAGGGGGGTAACAGTGGGAGAGAGGGTAATAGTGGGAGAGGGGGGTAACAGTGGGAAAGGGGGTAATAGTGGGAGAGAGGGGGTAACAGTGGGAGAGGGGGTAACAGTGGGAGAGAGGGGGGTAACAGTGGGAGAGAGGGTAATAGTGGGAGAGGGGGGTAACAGTGGGAAAGGGGGTAATAGTGGGAGAGAGGGTAACAGTGGGAGAGGGGGTAATCGTGGGAGAGGGGGTAACAGTGGGAGAGGGGGGTAACAGTGGGAGAGGGGGTAATAGTGGGAGAGAGGGGGTAACAGTGGGAGAGGGGGGTAACAGTGGGAGAGGGGGTAACAGTGGGAGAGAGGGGGTAACAGTGGGAGAGGGGTAATAGTGGGAGAGAGGGTAATAGTGGGAGAGAGGGGGTAACAGTGGGAGAGGGGGTAACAGTGGGAGAGGGGGTAACAGTGGGAGAGAGGGGGGTAACAGTGGGAGAGGGGGTAATAGTGGGAGAGGGGGTAATAGTGGGAGAGGGGGTAACAGCAGGAGAGGGGGGTAACAGTGGGAGAGGGGGGTAACAGTGGGAGAGGGGGGTAACAGTGGGAGAGGGGGGTAACAGTGGGAGAGGGGGGTCACAGTGGGAGAGAGGGGGGTAACAGTGGGAGAGGGGGTAACACTGGGGGAGAGGGGGTAATAGTGAGAGAGAGGGGGTAACAGGGGAGAGGGGTTAACAGTGGGAGAGAGGGGGTAACAGGGGGAGAGGGGGGTAACAGTGGGAGAGAGGGGGTAACAGTGGGAGAGGTGGTAACAGTGGGAGAGGGGGTAACAGTGGGAGAGGGGGGTAACAGGGGGAGAGAGGGGGTAACAGGGGGAGAGGGGGTAACAGTGGGAGAGGGGGGTAATAGTGAGAGAGGTGGTAACAGTGGGAGAGGGGGTAACAGTGGGAGAGGGGGTTACAGGGGGAGAGGGGGTAACAGGGGGAGAGGGGGGTAACAGTGGGAGAGGGGGGTAACAGTGCGAGAGAGGGTAACAGTGGGAGAGGGGGTTACAGGGGGAGAGGGGGTAACAGTGGGAGAGGGGGTAACAGTGGGAGAGGGGGGTAACAGTGGGAGAGGGGGGTAACAGTGGGAGAGAGGGTAACAAAGTGGGAGAGGGGGTAACAGTGGGAGAGGGGGTAACAGTGGGAGAGAGGGTAACAGTGTGGGAGAGGGGGTAACAGTGGAACAGAGGGGGGTAACAGTGAGGTAGATGGGGTAACAGGGGGAGAGGGGGTAACAGTGGGAGAGGGGGGTAACAGTGAGAGAGAGGGTAACAGTGTGGGAGAGGGGGGTAACAGTGGGAGAGGGGGTAACAGTGGGAGAGAGGGTAACAGTGTGGGAGAGGGGGTAACAGTGGAACAGAGGGGGTAACAGCGGGGAGAGGGGGTAACAGTGGGAGAGGGGGTAACAGTGGGAGAGGGGGGGTAACAGTGGGAGAGGGGGGTAACAGTGGGAGAGAGGGTAACAGTGTGGGAGAGGGGGGTAACAGTGGAACAGAGGGGGTAACAGCGGGGAGAGGGGGTAACAGTGAGGTAGATGGGGGTAACAGTGGGAGAGGGGGTAACAGTGGGAGAGAGGGTAACAGTGTGGGAGAGGGGGTAACAGTGGAACAGAGGGGGTAACAGCGGGGAGAGGGGGTAACAGTGAGGTAGATGGGGTAACAGGGGGAGAGGGGGAAACAGCGGGAGAGGGGGTAACAGTGGGACAGAGGGGGTAACAGCGGGAGAGGGGGTAACAGTGGGGGACAGGGGGGGTAACAGTGGGGGACAGGGGGGGTAACAGCGGGACAGAGGGGGTAACAGCGGGAGAGGGGGTAACAGTGGGGGAGAGAGGGTAACAGTGGGGGAGAGGGGGGTAACAGTGGGACAGAGGGGGTAACAGCGGGGAGAGAGAGGGTAACAGTGGGAGAGGGGGGTAACAGTGGGAGAGGGGGTAACAGTGGGAGAGGGGGGTAACAGTGGGAGAGGGGGGTAACAGTGGGAGAGAGGGGGGTAACAGTGGGAGAGAGGGGGTAACAGTGGGAGAGGGGGGTAACAGTGGGAGAGGGGGGTAACAGTGGGAGAGGGGGTAATAGTGAGAGAGGTGGTAACAGTGGGAGAGGGGGTAACAGTGGGGGAGAGGGGGGTAACAGTGGGAGAGAGGGGGTAACAGTGGGAGAGAGGGTAACAGTGTGGGAGAGGGGGTGACAGTGGGGGAGAGGGGGTGACAGTGGGAGAGGGGGGGTAACAGTGGGCGAGAGGGGGTAACAGTGGGCGAGAGGGGGTAACAGTGGGAGAGGGGTAACAGAGGGGGAGAGGGGGTAACATTGGGAGAGGGGGTAACAGTGGGAGAGGGGGTGACAGTGGGGGAGAGGGGGGTGACAGGGGGAGAGGGGGGTAACAGTGGGGGAGAGGGGGTAATAGTGGGAGAGGGGGTGACAGTGGGGGAGAGGGGGTGACAGGGGGAGAGGGGGTAACAGGGGGAGAGGGGGTAACATTGGGAGAGGGGGTAACAGTGGGAGAGGGGGTGACAGTGGGGGAGATGGGGTAATAGTGGGAGAGGGGGTAACATTGGGAGAGGGGGTGACAGTGGGAGAGGGGGGTAACATTGGGAGAGAGGGGGGTAACAGTGGGAGAGAGGGGGTAACAGTGGGAGAGAGGGTAACAGTGGGAGAGGGGGTAACAGTGGAACAGAGGGGGTAACAGTGAGGTAGATGGGGTAACAGGGGGAGAGGGGGTAACAGTGGGAGAGGGGGTAACAGTGAGAGAGAGGGTAACAGTGGGAGAGAGGGTAACAGTGTGGGAGAGGGGGTAACAGTGGGAGAGAGGGTAACAGTGGGAGAGGGGGGTAACAGTGGGAGAGGGGGTAATAGTGGGAGAGAGGGTAATAGTGGGAGAGAGGGGGTAACAGTGGGAGAGGGGGTAACAGTGGGAGAGGGGGTAACAGTGGGAGAGGGGGTAATAGTGGGAGAGAGGGGGTAACAGTGGGAGAGGGGGTAACAGTGGGAGAGGGTGTAACAGTGGGAGAGAGGGTAATAGTGGGAGAGGGGGTAACAGTGGGAGAGGGGGTAATAGTGGGAGAGAGGGGGTAACAGTGGGAGAGGGGGTAACAGTGGGAGAGAGGGGGGTAACAGTGGGAGAGAGGGTAATAGTGGGAGAGGGGGTAACAGTGGGAAAGGGGGTAATAGTGGGATAGAGGGGGTAACAGTGGGAGAGGAGGGGTAACAGTGGGAGAGAGGGGGGTAACAGTGGGAGAGAGGGTAATAGTGGGAGAGGGGGTAACAGTGGGAAAGGGGGTAATAGTGGGAGAGAGGGTAACAGTGGGAGAGGGGGTAATCGTGGGAGAGGGGGTAACAGTGGAGAGGGGGTAACAGTGGGAGAGGGGGTAATCGTGGGAGAGGGGGTAACAGTGGGAGAGGGGGTAACAGTGGGAGAGGGGGGTAACAGTGGGAGAGGGGGTAACAGTGGGAGAGGGGGGTAACAGTGGGAGAGGGGTTAACAGTGGGAGAGAGGGGGTAACAGGGGGAGAGGGGGGTAACAGTGGGAGAGAGGGGGTAACAGGGGGAGAGGGGGGTAACAGTGGGAGAGGTGGTAACAGTGGGAGAGGGGGTAACAGGGGGAGAGGGGGTAACAGTGGGAGAGGGGGTTACAGGGGGAGAGGGGGTAACAGGGGAGAGGGGGTAATAGTGAGAGAGGTGGTAACAGTGGGAGATGGGGTAACAGTGGGAGAGGGGGTTACAGGGGGAGAGGGGGTAACAGGGGGAGAGGGGGGTAACAGTGGGAGAGGGGGTAACAGTGGGAGAGAGGGTAACAGTGTGGGAGAGGGGGTAACAGTGGGAGAGGGGGTAACAGTGGGAGAGGGGGTAACAGTGGGAGAGGGGGTAACAGGGAGAGAGAGGGTAACAGTGGGAGAGAGGGTAACAGTGTGGGAGAGGGGTAACAGTGGGAGAGAGGGTAACAGTGTGGGAGAGGGGGTAACAGTGGAACAGAGGGGGGTAACAGTGAGGTAGATGGGGTAACAGGGGGAGAGGGGGTAACAGTGGGAGAGAGGGTAACAGTGGGAGAGAGGGTAACAGTGTGGGAGAGGGGGGTAACAGTGGGAGAGAGGGTAACAGTGGGAGAGAGGGGGTAACAGTGGAACAGAGGGGGTAACAGCGGGGAGAGGGGGTAACAGTGGGAGAGGGGGTAACAGTGGGAGAGGGGGGGTAACAGTGGGAGAGGGGGTAACAGTGGGAGAGAGGGTAACAGTGTGGGAGAGGGGGTAACAGTGGAACAGAGGGGGTAACAGCGGGGAGAGGGGGTAACAGTGAGGTAGATGGGGTAACAGTGGGAGAGGGGGTAACAGTGGGAGAGAGGGTAACAGTGTGGGAGAGGGGGTAACAGTGGAACAGAGGGGGTAACAGCGGGGAGAGGGGGTAACAGTGAGGTAGATGGGGTAACAGGGGGAGAGGGGGAAACAGCGGGAGAGGGGGTAACAGTGGGGGAGAGGGGGTAACAGTGGGGGAGAGGGGGGTAACAGTGGGACAGAGGGGGTAACAGCGGGAGAGGGGGTAACAGCGGGAGAGGGGGTAACAGTGGGGGACAGGGGGGGTAACAGTGGGGGACAGGGGGGTAACAGCGGGAGAGGGGGGTAACAGCGGGAGTGGGGGTAACAGTGGGGGAGAGAGGGTAACAGTGGGGGAGAGGGGGGTAACAGTGGGACAGAGAGGGTAACAGCGGGGAGAGAGAGGGTAACAGAGGGAGAGAGGGGGTAACAGTGGGAGAGGGGGTAACAGTGGGAGAGGGGGGTAACAGTGGGAGAGGGGTGTAACAGTGGGAGAGAGGGGTAACAGTGGGGAGGGGGGGTAACAGTGGGAGAGAGGGGGTAACAGTGGGGGAGAGGGGGGTAACAGTGGGAGAGAGGGGGTAACAGCGGGGAGAGGGGTAACAGAGGGGGAGAGGGGGTAACATTGGGAGAGGGAGTAACAGTGGGAGAGGGGGTGACAGTGGGGGAGAGGGGGTGACAGTGGGAGAGGGGGGTAACAGTGGGGGAGAGGGGGTAACAGTGGGAGAGGGGTAACAGAGGGGGAGAGGGGGTAACATTGGGAGAGGGGGTAACAGTGGGAGAGGGGGTGACAGTGGGGGAGAGGGGTTGACAGTGGGAGAGGGGGGTAACAGTGGGGGAGAGGGGGTGACAGTGGGGGAGATGGGGTAATAGTGGGAGAGGGGGTAACATTGGGAGAGGGGGTAACAGTGGGGGAGAGGGGGTGACAGGGGGAGAGGGGGTAACAGTGGGAGAGGGGGTAACAGTGGGAGAGGGGGTAACAGTGGGAGAGAGAGGGTAACAGTGGGAGAGAGGGGGGTAACAGTGGGAGAGAGAGGGTAACAGAGGGAGAGAGGGGGTAACAGGGGGAGAGAGAGGGTAACAGAGGGAGAGAGGGGGTAACAGGGGGAGAGAGGGTAACAGTGGGAGAGAGGGGGTAACAGTGGGAGAGAGAGGGTAACAGAGGGAGAGAGGGGGTAACAGGGGGAGAGAGAGGGTAACAGAGGGAGAGAGGGGGTAACAGGGGGAGAGAGGGTAACAGTGGGAGAGAGGGGGGTAACAGTGGGAGAGAGAGGGTAACAGAGGGAGAGAGGGGGTAACAGGGGGAGAGAGAGGGTAACAGAGGGAGAGAGGGGGTAACAGTGGGAGAGGGGGATACAGTGGGACAGAGGGGGTAACAGCGGGGAGAGGGGGTAACAGTGAGGGAGAGGGGGGTAACAGTGGGACAGAGGGGGTAACAGCGGGGAGAGGGGGTAACAGTGAGGGAGATGGGGTAACAGGGGGAGAGGGGGGTAACAGTGAGGGAGAGGGGGTAACAGCGGGAGAGGGGGTAACAGCGGGAGAGGGGGTGACAGTGGGGGAGAGGGGGTAACAGTGGGAGAGGGGGGTAACAGCGGAGAGGGGGTAACATTGGGAGAGGGGGTAACAGTGGGAGAGGGGGTGACAGTGGGAGAGGGGGTAACAGTGGGAGAGGGGGGTAACAGTGGGAGAGGGGGGTAACAGTGGGGGAGAGGGGGTAATAGTGGGAGAGGCGGTAACAGAGGGAGAGAGGGGGTAACAGTGGGAGAGGGGTAATAGTGGGAGGGGTAACAGTGGGAGAGGGGTAATAGTGGGAGGGGTAACAGTGGGAGAGAGGGGGTAACATTGGGGGAGAGGGGGTTACAGCGGGGGAGAGGGGGGTAACAGTGGGGGAGGGGGTAACAGAGGGAGGGAGTAACAGCGGTGGAGAGGGGTTAACAGTGGGGGAGAGGGGGTAACACTGGGGGAGAGGGGGGTAACAGGGGGAGGGGGGTAACAGGGGGAGAGAGGGGGTAACAGTGGGAGAGAGGGGGTAACAGTGGGAGACAGGGGGTAACAGGGGGCGAGGGGGTAACAGGAGAGAGGGGGTAACAGGGGGAGAGAGGGTAACAGAGGGAGAGAGGGTAACAGGTGGAGAAGGGGTAACAGAGGGAGAGGGAGTAACAGAGGGAGAGTGGGGCAAAAGTGGGAGAGTGGGGTAAAATTGGGAGAGAGGGGGTAACAGAGGGAGAGGGGGTAACAGTGGGAGAGAGGGGGTAACAGTGGGAGACAGGGGGTAACAGGGGGCGAGGGGGTAACAGTGGGAGAGAGGGTAACAGTGGGGGAGAGGGGGGTAACAGTGGGAGAGAGGGGGTAACAGCGGGGAGAGGGGGTAACAGTGAGGGAGAGTGGGGTAAAAGTGGGAGAGAGGGGGTAACAGAGGGAGAGGGGGTAACAGTGGGAGAGGGGGGTAACAGTGGGAGAGAGAGGGTAACAGTGGGAGTGGGAGAGGGGGGTAACAGTGGGAGAGAGGGGTTAACAGCGGGGAGAGGGGGGTAACAGTGAGGGAGAGTGGGGTAAAAGTGGGAGAGAGGGGGTAACAGAGGGAGAGGGGGTAACAGAGGAGAGGGGGGTAACAGTGGGAGAGGGGGGTAACAGTGGGAGAGAGGGGGGTAACAGCGGGGAGAGGGGGTAACAGTGAGGGAGAATGGGGTAAAAGTGGGAGAGAGGGGGGTAACAGAGGGAGAGGGGGTAATCGTGGGAGAGGGGGTAACAGTGGGAGAGGGGGTAACAGTGGGAGAGAGGGGGTAACAGTGGGAGAGGGGGTAATCGTGGGAGAGGGGGGTAACAGTGGGAGAGGGGGGTAACAGTGGGAGAGAGAGGGTAACAGTGGGAGAGGGGGGTAACAGTGGGAGAGAGAGGGTAACAGTGGGAGAGAGGGGGGTAATAGTGAGAGAGAGGGGGGTAACAGGGGGAGAGGGGTTAACAGTGGGAGAGAGGGGGGTAACAGGGGGAGAGGGGGGTAACAGTGGGAGAGAGGGGGGTAACAGGGGGAGAGGGGGGTAACAGTGGGAGAGGTGGTAACAGTGGGAGAGGGGGTAACAGGGGGAGAGGGGGTAACAGGGGGAGAGGGGGGTAACAGTGGGAGAGGGGGTTACAGGGGGAGAGGGGGTAACAGGGGGAGAGGGGGGTAATAGTGAGAGAGGTGGTAACAGTGGGAGATGGGGTAACAGTGGGAGATGGGGTAACAGTGGGAGAGGGGGGTTACAGGGGGAGAGGGGGTAACAGGGGGAGAGGGGGGTAACAGTGGGAGAGGGGGTAACAGTGCGAGAGAGGGTAACAGTGTGGGAGAGGGGGTAACAGTGGGAGAGGGGGGTAACAGTGGGAGAGGGGGTGGTAACAGTGGGAGAGAGGGGGTAACAGTGGGAGAGAGGGGTAACAGTGTGGGAGAGAGGGTAACAGTGGGAGAGGGGGGTAACAGTGGGAGAGAGGGTAACAGTGGGAGAGGGGGTAACAGTGGGAGAGGGGGGTAACAGTGGGAGAGGGGGTAACAGTGAGAGAGAGGGTAACAGTGTGGGAGAGGGGGTAACAGTGGGAGAGGGGGGTAACAGTGAGAGAGAGGGTAACAGTGTGGGAGAGGGGGTAACAGTGGGAGAGGGGGGTAACAGTGAGAGAGAGGGTAACAGTGTGGGAGAGGGGGGTAACAGTGGGAGAGGGGGGTAACAGTGAGAGAGAGGGTAACAGTGTGGGAGAGGGGGTAACAGTGGGAGAGGGGGTAACAGTGGGAGAGAGGGTAACAGTGTGGGAGAGGGGGGTAACAGTGGGAGAGAGGGTAACAGTGTGGGAGAGGGGGGTAACAGTGGAACAGAGGGGGGTAACAGCGGGGAGAGGGGGGTAACAGTGAGGTAGATGGGGGTAACAGTGGGAGAGGGGGGTAACAGTGGGAGAGAGGGTAACAGTGTGGGAGAGGGGGTAACAGTGGAACAGAGGGGGTAACAGCGGGGGAGAGGGGGTAACAGTGAGGTAGATGGGGTAACAGGGGGAGAGGGGGAAACAGCGGGAGAGGGGGTAACAGTGGGGGAGAGGGGGTAACAGTGGGGGAGAGGGGGTAACAGTGGGGGAGAGGGGGTAACAGTGGGAGAGGGGGGGTAACAGTGGGAGAGGGGGGTAACAGTGGGAGAGAGGGGTAACAGTGTGGGAGAGGGGGTAACAGTGGGACAGAGGGGGTAACAGCGGGGAGAGGGGGGTAACAGTGGGAGAGAGGGTAACAGTGTGGGAGAGGGGGGTAACAGTGGGACAGAGGGGGTAACAGCGGGAGAGGGGGGTAACAGCGGGAGAGGGGGGTAACAGTGGGGGACAGGGGGGGTAACAGTGGGGGACAGGGGGGGTAACAGCGGGAGAGGGGGGTAACAGCGGGGAGTGGGGGTAACAGTGGGGGAGAGAGGGGTAACAGTGGGGGAGAGGGGGGTAACAGTGGGACAGAGAGGGTAACAGCGGGGAGAGAGAGGGTAACAGAGGGAGAGAGGGGGTAACAGTGGGAGAGGGGGGTAACAGTGGGAGAGGGGGTAATAGTGGGAGAGGGGGGGTAACAGTGGGAGAGGGGGGGTAACAGTGGGAGAGGGGGTGTAACAGTGGGGGAGAGGGGGGGTAACAGTGGGAGAGAGGGGGTAACAGCGGGGAGAGGGGGGTGACAGTGGGGGAGAGGGGGTGACAGTGGGAGAGGGGGTAACAGTGGGAGAGAGGGGGTAACAGCGGGGAGAGGGGGGTGACAGTGGGGGAGAGGGGGTGACAGTGGGAGAGGGGGGGGTAACAGTGGGGGAGAGGGGGTAACAGTGGGAGAGGGGTAACAGAGGGGGAGAGGGGGTAACATTGGGAGAGGGGGTAACAGTGGGAGAGGGGGTGACAGTGGGGGAGAGGGGGTGACAGTGGGAGAGAGGGGGTGACAGTGGGGGAGATGGGGTAATAGTGGGAGAGGGGGGTAACATTGGGAGAGGGGGTAACAGTGGGGGAGAGGGGGTGACAGGGGGAGAGGGGGTAACAGGGGGAGAGGGGGTAACATTGGGAGAGGGGGGTGACAGTGGGAGAGGGGGGTAACAGTGGGGGAGAGGGGGGTAATAGTGGGAGAGGGGGTAACAGTGGGAGTGGGGGGGTAACAGTGGGAGAGGGGGGTAACAGTGGGAGAGGGGGGTAACAGTGGGAGAGAGAGGGTAACAGTGGGAGAGAGGGGGGTAACAGTGGGAGAGAGAGGGTAACAGAGGGAGAGAGGGGGTAACAGGGGGAGAGAGAGGGTAACAGAGGGAGAGAGGGGGTAACAGGGGGAGAGAGGGTAACAGTGGGAGAGAGGGGGGTAACAGTGGGAGAGAGAGGGTAACAGAGGGAGAGAGGGGGTAACAGGGGGAGAGAGAGGGTAACAGAGGGAGAGAGGGGGGTAACAGGGGGAGAGAGGGTAACAGTGGGAGAGAGGGGGTAACAGTGGGAGAGAGAGGGTAACAGAGGGAGAGAGGGGGTAACAGTGGGAGAGGGGGATACAGTGGGACAGAGGGGGTAACAGCGGGGAGAGGGGGGTAACAGTGAGGGAGAGGGGGGTAACAGTGGGACAGAGGGGGTAACAGCGGGGAGAGGGGGGTAACAGTGAGGGTGATGGGGTAACAGGGGGAGAGGGGGTAACAGTGAGGGAGAGGGGGGTAACAGCGGGAGAGGGGGGTAACAGCGGGAGAGGGGGGTAACAGTGAGGGAGAGGGGGGTAACAGCGGGAGAGGGGGGTAACAGCGGGAGAGGGGGTGACAGTGGGGGAGAGGGGGTAACAGTGGGAGAGGGGGGGTAACAGCGGGAGAGGGGGTAACAGCGGGAGAGGGGGTAACAGCGGGAGAGGGGGGGTAACAGTGGGAGAGGGGGGGTAACAGTGGGAGAGGGGGGTAACAGTGGGAGAGGGGGGTAACAGTGGGGGAGAGGGGGGTAATAGTGGGAGAGGGGGGGTAACAGTGGGGGAGGGGTAATAGTGGGAGGGGTAACAGTGGGAGAGGGGGGTAACAGTGGGAGAGGGGGGGTAACAGTGTGGGAGAGGGGGTAACAGTGGGAGAGGGGGGTAACAGTGAGAGAGAGGGTAACAGTGTGGGAGAGGGGGGTAACAGTGTGGGAGAGGGGGGTAACAGTGGGGAGAGAGGGTAACAGTGTGGGAGAGGGGGTAACAGTGGAACAGAGGGGGTAACAGCGGGGAGAGG
Organism: Heptranchias perlo; assembly: GCF_035084215.1. NCBI lineage: Eukaryota > Metazoa > Chordata > Chondrichthyes > Hexanchiformes > Hexanchidae > Heptranchias > Heptranchias perlo. Next base: position 103,823 of record NW_027139616.1, on the reverse strand, counting down.
GGGGTAACAGTGGGAGAGGGGGTAACAGTGGGAGAGGGGGGTAACAGTGGGAGAGGGGGGGTAACAGTGGGGGAGAGGGGGTAATAGTGGGAGAGGCGGTAACAGAGGGAGAGAGGGGGGTAACAGTGGGAGAGGGGTAATAGTGGGAGGGGTAACAGTGGGAGAGGGGGTAACAGTGGGAGAGAGGGGGTAACATTGGGGGAGAGGGGGTTACAGCGGGGGAGAGGGGGGTAACAGTGGGGGAGGGGGGTAACAGAGGGAGGGAGTAACAGCGGTGGAGAGGGGTTAACAGTGGGGGAGAGGGGGTAACACTGGGGGAGAGGGGGGTAACAGGGGGGAGGGGGGTAACAGGGGGAGAGAGGGGGTAACAGTGGGAGAGAGGGGGTAACAGTGGGAGACAGGGGGTAACAGGGGGCGAGGGGGTAACAGTGGGAGAGGGGGGTAACAGGGGGAGAGAGGGTAACAGAGGGAGAGAGGGTAACAGGTGGAGAAGGGGTAACAGAGGGAGAGGGAGTAACAGAGGGAGAGTGGGGCAAAAGTGGGAGAGTGGGGTAAAATTGGGAGAGAGGGGGTAACAGAGGGAGAGGGGGGTAACAGTGGGAGAGAGGGGGTAACAGTGGGAGACAGGGGGTAACAGGGGGCGAGGGGGTAACAGTGGGAGAGGGGGGTAATAGTGGGAGAGGGGGGTAACAGTGGGGGAGAGGGGGTAACAGTGAGGGAGAGTGGGGTAAAAGTGGGAGAGAGGGGGTAACAGAGGGAGAGGGGGGGTAACAGTGGGAGAGGGGGGTAACAGTGGGGGAGAGGGGGTAACAGTGAGGGAGAGTGGGGTAAAAGTGGGAGAGAGGGGGAAACAGAGGGAGAGAGGGTAATAGTGGGAGAGGGGGGGTAACAGTGGGGGAGAGGGGGGTAACAGTGAGGGAGAGTGGGGTAAAAGTGGGAGAGAGGGGGTAACAGAGGGAGAGGGGGTAACAGTGGGAGAGGGGGGTAACAGTGGGGGAGAGGGGGGTAACAGTGAGGGAGAGTGGGGTAAAAGTGGGAGAGAGGGGGTAACAGAGGGAGAGGAGGAAACAGTGGGAGACAGGGGGTAACAGGGTGAGACGGGGGTAACAGTGGGAGAGTGGGTAACGGTGGGGGAGAGGGGGTAACAGTGGGGGAGAGGGGGGTAACAGTGGGAGAGGGGGGTAACAGTGGGAGAGGGGGGTAACAGTGGGAGAGGGGGGTAACAGTGGGAGAGGGGGTAACAGTGGGAGAGGGGGGTAACAGTGGGAGAGGGGGGTAACAGCGGGAGAGGGGGGGTAACAGTGGGAGAGAGAGGGTAACAGTGGGAGAGAGGGGGTAATAGTGAGAGAGAGGGGGTAACAGGGGGAGAGGGGTTAACAGTGGGAGAGAGGGGGTAACAGGGGGAGAGGGGGGTAACAGTGGGAGAGAGGGGGTAACAGGGGGAGAGGGGGTAACAGTGGGAGAGGTGGTAACAGTGGGAGAGGGGGTAACAGGGGGAGAGGGGGTAACAGGGGGAGAGGGGGTAACAGTGGGAGAGGGGGTTACAGGGGGAGAGGGGGTAACAGGGGGAGAGGGGGTAACAGGGGGAGAGGGGGTAATAGTGAGAGAGGTGGTAACAGTGGGAGAGGGGGTTACAGGGGGAGAGGGGGTAACAGTGCGAGAGAGGGTAACAGTGTGGGAGAGGGGGGTAACAGTGGGAGAGGGGGTAACAGTGTGAGAGAGGGTAACAGTGTGGGAGAGGGGGTAACAGTGGGAGAGGGGGTAACAGTGGGAGAGAGGGTAACAGTGTGGGAGAGGGGGTAACAGTGGAACAGAGGGGGTAACAGTGAGGTAGATGGGGTAACAGGGGGAGAGGGGGGTAACAGTGGGAGAGGGGGTAACAGTGAGAGAGGGGGTAACAGAGGGAGAGAGGGGTAACAGTGGGAGAGGGGGTAACAGTGTGGGAGAGGGGGGTAACAGTGGGAGAGAGGGTAACAGTGTGGGAGAGCGGGTAACAGTGGGAGAGAGGGTAACAGTGTGGGAGAGGGGGTAACAGTGGGAGAGGGGGTAACAGTGAGAGAGAGGGTAACAGTGTGGGAGAGGGGGTAACAGTGGGAGAGGGGGGTAACAGTGGGAGAGAGGGTAACAGTGTGGGAGAGGGGGTAACAGTGGGAGAGAGGGTAACAGTGTGGGAGAGGGGGGTAACAGTGGAACAGAGGGGGTAACAGCGGGGAGAGGGGGTAACAGTGGGAGAGGGGGTAACAGTGGGAGAGGGGGGGGTAACAGTGGGAGAGGGGGGTAACAGTGTGGGAGAGGGGGTAACAGTGGAACAGAGGGGGTAACAGCGGGGAGAGGGGGTAACAGTGAGGAAGATGGGGTAACAGTGGGAGAGGGGGGTAACAGTGGGAGAGAGGGTAACAGTGTGGGAGAGGGGGGTAACAGTGGAACAGAGGGGGTAACAGCGGGGAGAGGGGGGTAACAGTGAGGTAGATGGGGTAACAGGGGGAGAGGGGGAAACAGCGGGAGAGGGGGTAACAGTGGGGGAGAGGGGGTAACAGTGGGGGAGAGGGGGTAACAGTGGGAGAGGGGGGGTAACAGTGGGAGAGGGGGTAACAGTGGGAGAGAGGGTAACAGTGTGGGAGAGGGGGTAACAGTGGGAGAGAGGGTAACAGTGTGGGAGAGGGGGTAACAGTGGAACAGAGGGGGTAACAGCAGGGAGAGGGGGGTAACAGTGGGGGAAAGGGGGGTAACAGTGGAACAGAGGGGGTAACAGCGGGGAGAGGGGGTAACAGAGGGAGAGGGGTTAACAGTGAGGTAGATGGGGTAACAGGGGGAGAGGGGGAAACAGCGGGAGAGGGGGGTAACAGTGGGGGAGAGGGGGTAACAGTGGGGGAGAGGGGGTAACAGTGGGACAGAGGGGGTAACAGCGGGAGAGGGGGTAACAGCGGGAGAGGGGGTAACAGTGGGGGACAGGGGGGGTAACAGTGGGGGACAGGGGGGGTAACAGCGGGAGAGGGGGTAACAGCGGGAGTGGGGGTAACAGTGGGGGAGAGAGGGTAACAGTGGGGGAGAGGGGGGTAACAGTGGGACAGAGGGGGTAACAGCGGGGAGAGAGAGGGTAACAGAGGGAGAGAGGGGGTAACAGTGGGAGAGGGGGGTAACAGTGGGAGAGGGGGTAATAGTGGGAGAGGGGGGTAACAGTGGGAGAGGGGTGTAACAGTGGGAGAGGGGGTAATAGTGGGAGAGAGGGTAACAGTGGGGGAGAGGGGGTAACAGTGGGAGAGAGGGGGTAACAGTGGGAGAGAGGGGGTAACAGTGGGAGAGGGGGGTAACAGTGGGAGAGGGGGTAATAGTGGGAGAGAGGGTAACAGTGGGGGAGAGGGGGTAACAGTGGGAGAGAGGGGGTAACAGTGGGAGAGAGGGGGTAACAGTGGGGGAGAGGGGGTAACAGTGGGAGAGAGGGGGTAACAGCGGGGAGAGGGGGTGACAGTGGGGGAGAGGGGGTGACAGTGGGAGAGGGGGGTAACAGTGGGGGAGAGGGGGTAACAGTGGGAGAGGGGTAACAGAGGGGGAGAGGGGGTAACATTGGGAGAGGGGGTAACAGTGGGAGAGGGGGTGACAGTGGGGGAGAGGGGGTGACAGTGGGAGAGGGGGGTAACAGTGGGGGAGAGGGGGTGACAGTGGGGGAGATGGGGTAATAGTGGGAGAGGGGGTAACATTGGGAGAGGGGGGTAACAGTGGGGGAGAGGGGGTGACAGGGGGAGAGGGGGTAACAGGGGGAGAGGGGGTAACATTGGGAGAGGGGGGTGACAGTGGGAGAGGGGGGTAACAGTGGGGGAGAGGGGGTAATAGTGGGAGAGAGGGGGTAACAGTGGGAGAGGGGGTAACAGTGGGAGAGGGGGTAACAGTGGGAGAGAGGGGGGTAACAGTGGGAGAGAGGGGGTAACAGGGGGAGAGAGAGGGTAACAGAGGGAGAGAGGGGGTAACAGGGGGAGAGAGGGTAACAGTGGGAGAGAGGGGGTAACAGTGGGAGAGAGAGGGTAACAGAGGGAGAGAGGGGGTAACAGGGGGAGAGAGAGGGTAACAGAGGGAGAGAGGGGGGTAACAGTGGGAGAGGGGGATACAGTGGGACAGAGGGGGGTAACAGCGGGGAGAGGGGGTAACAGTGAGGGAGAGGGGGGTAACAGTGGGACAGAGGGGGTAACAGCGGGGAGAGGGGGTAACAGTGAGGGAGATGGGGTAACAGGGGGAGAGGGGGGTAACAGTGGGAGAGGGGGGTAACAGTGGGAGAGGGGGGTAACAGTGGGGGAGAGGGGGTAATAGTGGGAGAGGCGGTAACAGAGGGAGAGAGGGGGTAACAGTGGGAGAGGGGTAATAGTGGGAGGGGTAACAGTGGGAGAGGGGGTAACAGTGGGAGAGAGGGGGTAACATTGGGGGAGAGGGGGTTACAGCGGGGGAGAGGGGGGTAACAGTGGGGGAGGGGGTAACAGAGGGAGGGAGTAACAGCGGTGGAGAGGGGTTAACAGTGGGGGAGAGGGGGTAACACTGGGGGAGAGGGGGGGTAACAGGGGGAGGGGGGTAACAGGGGGAGAGAGGGGGTAACAGTGGGAGACAGGGGGTAACAGGGGGCGAGGGGGTAACAGTGGGAGAGGGGGTAACAGGGGGAGAGAGGGTAACAGAGGGAGAGAGGGTAACAGGTGGAGAAGGGGTAACAGAGGGAGAGGGAGTAACAGAGGGAGAGTGGGGCAAAAGTGGGAGAGTGGGGTAAAATTGGGAGAGAGGGGGTAACAGAGGGAGAGGGGGTAACAGTGGGAGAGAGGGGGGTAACAGTGGGAGACAGGGGGTAACAGGGGGCGAGGGGGTAACAGTGGGAGAGGGGGGTAACAGGGGGAGAGTGGGGTAAAAGTGGGAGAGAGGGGGAAACAGAGGGAGAGAGGGTAACAGTGGGAGAGGGGGGGTAACAGTGGGAGAGAGGGGGTAACAGCGGGGAGAGGGGGTAACAGTGAGGGAGAGTGGGGTAAAAGTGGGAGAGAGGGGGTAACAGTGGGGGAGAGGGGGTAACAGTGAGGGAGAGTGGGGTAAAAGTGGGAGAGGGGGGTAACAGTGGGGGAGAGGGGGTAACAGTGGGAGAGAGGGGGTAACAGCGGGGAGAGGGGGGTAACAGTGAGGGAGAGTGGGGTAAAAGTGGGAGAGAGGGGGTAACAGAGGGAGAGGGGGTAACAGTGGGAGAGGGGGGTAACAGTGGGAGAGAGGGGGTAACAGCGGGGAGAGGGGGTAACAGTGAGGGAGAGTGGGGTAAAAGTGGGAGAGAGGGGGTAACAGTGGGAGAGAGGGGGTAACAGCGGGGAGAGGGGGTAACAGTGAGGGAGAGTGGGGTAACAGTGGGGGAGAGGGGGTAACAGTGGGAGAGAGGGGGTAACAGCGGGGAGAGGGGGTAACAGTGAGGGAGAGTGGGGTAACAGTGGGGGAGAGGGGGTAACAGTGGGAGAGAGGGGGGTAACAGCGGGGAGAGGGGGTAACAGTGAGGGAGAGTGGGGTAAAAGTGGGAGAGAGGGGGTAACAGAGGGAGAGGAGGAAACAGTGGGAGACAGGGGGTAACAGGGGGAGACGGGGTAACAGTCGGAGAGGGGGTAACAGTGGGAGAGTGGGTAACGGTGGGGGAGAGGGGGTAACAGTGGGGGAGAGGGGGTAACAGTGGGACAGAGGGCATAACAGCGGGGAGAGGGGGTAACAGTGAGGGAGATGGGGTAACAGTGGGAGAGGGGGTAACAGCGGGAGAGGGGGTAACAGTGGGAGAGAGGGGGTAACAGTGGGACAGAGGGCGTAACAGCGGGGAGAGGGGGGTAACAGTGAGGGAGATGGGGTAACAGGGGGAGAGGGGGTAACAGCGGGAGAGGGGGTAACAGGGGGAGAGGGGGTAACAGTGGAACAGAGGGGGTAACAGCGGGGAGAGGGGGGTAACAGTGAGGTAGATGGGGTAACAGTGGGAGAGGGGGTAACAGTGGGAGAGAGGGTAACAGTGTGGGAGAGGGGGTAACAGTGGAACAGAGGGGGTAACAGCGGGGAGAGGGGGTAACAGTGAGGTAGATGGGGTAACAGGGGAGAGGGGGAAACAGCGGGAGAGGGGGTAACAGTGGGGGAGTGGGGGTAACAGTGGCACAGAGGGGGTAACAGCGGGAGAGGGGGTAACAGCGGGAGAGGGGGTAACATTGGGGGAGAGGGGGTAACAGTGGGGGAGAGGGAGATAACAGTGGGACAGAGGGGGTAACAGCGGGGAGAGAGAGAGGTTAACAGAGGGAGAGAGGGGGGTAACAGTGGGAGAGGGGGTAACAGTGGGAGAGGGGGTAACAGTGGGAGAGGGGGTAACAGTGGGAGAGGGGGGTAACAGTGGGAGAGGGGGGTAACAGTGGGAGAGAGGGGGTAACAGTGGGAGAGAGGGGGGTAACAGTGGGAGAGAGGGGGTAACAGTGGGGGAGAGGGGGTAACAGTGGGGGATGGGGGGTAACAGTGGGAGAGAGGGGGTAACAGTAGGGGAGGGGGGGGTAACATTGGGGGAGAGGGGGTAACAGTGGGAGAGAGGGGGTAACAGTGGGAGAGAGGGGTAGCAGTGGGGGAGGGGGGGTAACAGTGGAAGAGGTGGGTAGCAGTGGGGGAGGGGGGGTAACAGTGGGAGAGGGGGTAACAGTGGGAGAGGGGGGTAGCAGTGGGGGAGGGGGGGTAACAGTGGGAGAGGGGGGGTAACAGTGGGAGAGAGGGGGGTAACAGTGGGGGAGAGGGGGTAATAGTGGGAGAGGGGTAATAGTGGGAGGGGGTAACAGTGGGAGAGGGGGTAACAGTGGGAGAGGGGTAATAGTGGGAGGGGGGTAACAGTGGGAGAGGGGGTAACAGTGGGAGAGAGGGGGTAACATTGGGGGAGAGGGGGTTACAGCGGGGGAGAGGGCGGTAACACTGGGGGAGAGGGGGGTAACAGTGGAGAGAGGGGGGTAACAGTGGGGGAGGGGGTAACAGAGGGAGGGAGTAACAGCGGGGGAGAGGGGTTAACAGTGGGGGAGAGGGGGTAACACTGGGGGAGAGGGGGGTAACAGGGGGAGGGGGGTAACAGGGGGAGAGAGGGGGTAACGGTGGGAGAGGGGGTAACAGTGGGAGAGATGGGGTAACAGGGGGCGAGGGGGTAACAGTGGGAGAGGGGGGTAACAGGGGGAGAAGGGGTAACAGAGGGAGAGGGAGTAACAGAGGGAGAGTGGGGCAAAAGTGGGAGAGTGGGGTAAAAGTGGGAGAGAGGGGGGTAACAGTGGGAGACAGGGGGTAACAGTGGGAGAGAGGGGGTAACAGTGGGAGACAGGGGGTAACAGTGGGCGAGGGGGTAACAGTGGGAGAGGGGGTAACATGGGGAGAGAGGGTAACAGTGGGGGAGAGGGGGTAACAGTGGGAGACAGGGGGTAACAGTGGGAGAGAGGGGGTAACAGTGGGAGACAGGGGGTAACAGGGGGCGAGGGGGTAACAGTGGGAGAGAGGGGGTAACAGTGGGAGACAGGGGGTAACAGTGGGAGAGAGGGTAACAGCGGGAGAGTGGGGTAAAAGTGGGAGAGAGGGGGTAACAGAGGGAGAGAGGGTAACAGTGGGAGAGGGGGGTAACAGTGGGGGAGGGGGGTAACAGTGGGAGAGAGGGGGTAACAGCGGGGAGAGGGGGTAACAGTGAGGGAGAGTGGGGTAAAAGTGGGAGAGAGGGGGTAACAGAGGGAGAGGGGGGTAACAGTGGGAGAGGGGGGTAACAGGGGGAGACGGGGTAACAGTGGGAGAGGGGGTAACAGTGGGAGAGTGGGTAACGGTGGGGGAGAGGGGGGTAACAGTGGGGGAGATGGGGTAACAGTGGGACAGAGCGCGTAACAGCGGGGAGAGGGGGGTAACAGTGAGGGAGATGGGGTAACAGGGGGAGAGGGGGGTAACAGCGGGAGAGGGGGTAACAGGGGGAGAGAGGGTAACAGAGGGCGAGGGGGTAACGGGGAGAGGGGGGTAACAGTGGGAGAGGGGGTAACAGGGGGAGAGAGGGTAACAGAGGGAGAGAGGGTAATAGTGGGAGAGGAGGTAACAGAGGGAGAGGGGGGTAACAGGGGGAGAGGGGGTAACAGTGGGGGAGAGGGGGTAACAGTGGGAGACAGGGGGTAACAGTGGGAGAGAGGGGGTAACAGTGGGAGACAGGGGGTAACAGGGGGCGAGGGGTAACAGTGGGAGAGGGTTAACAGGGGGAGAGAGGGTAATAGTGGGAGAGGGGGGGTAACAGTGGGGGAGAGGGGGTAACAGTGGGAGAGAGGGGGTAACAGCGGGGAGAGGGGGTAACAGTGAGGGAGAGTGGGGTAAAAGTGGGGGAGAGGGGGTAACAGAGGGAGAGGGGGTAACAGTGGGAGAGGGGGTAACAGTGGGGGAGAGGGGGGTAACAGTGGGGGTGAGGGGGTAACAGTGGGACAGAGGGGGTAACAGCGGGGAGAGGGGGTAACAGTGAGGGAGATGGGGTAACAGGGGGAGAGGGGGAAACAGCGGGAGAGGGGGTAACAGTGGGAGAGGGGGTAACAGGGGGAGAGAGGTTAACAGAGGGAGAGAGGGTAATAGTGGGAGAGGGGGTAACAGAGGGAGAGGATGTAACAGGGGGAGAGGGGGGGTAACAGTGGGGGAGAGGGGGTAACAGTGGGAGAGGGGGTAACAGTGAGGGAGAGGGGGCAACAGGGGGAGAAGGGGTAACAGTGGGAGAGGGGGCAACAGTGGGAGAGGGGGTAACAGTGGGGGAGAGGGGTTAACAGGGGGAGAGAGGGGGTAACAGTGGGGGAGAGGGGGTAACAGTGGGACAGAGAGGGTAACAGCGGGGAGAGGGGGTAACAGTGAGGGAGATGGGGTAACAGCGGGAGAGGGGGTAACAGTGGGAGAGGGGGTAACAGGGGGAGAGAGGGTAACAGGGGGAGAGAGGGTAATAGTGGGAGGGGGGGGTAACAGATGGAGAGAGGGGGTAACAGTGGGAGAGAGAGGGTAACAGTGGGAGAGGGGGGTAACGGTGGGAGAGGGGGGTAACAGTGGGAGAGGGGGGTAACAGTGGGAGAGAGGGGGTAACAGTGGGAGAGGGGGTAACAGTGGGAGAGGGGGTAACGGGGAGAGGGGGTAACAGTGGGAGAGGGGGTAACGGGGAGAGGGGGTAACAGTGGGAGAGGGGGGTAACAGTGGGAGAGGGGGTAACAGCGGGGAGAGGGGGTAACAGTGGGAGAGAGGGGGTAACAGTGGGAGAGAGAGGGTAACAGTGGGAGAGGGGGGTAACAGTGGGAGAGGGGGGTAACAGTGGGAGAGAGGGGGTAACAGTGGGAGAGGGGGGTAACAGTGGGAGAGAGGGGGTAACAGTGGGAGAGAGAGGGTAACAGTGGGAGAGGGGGGTAACAGTGGGAGAGAGGGGGTAACAGTGGGAGAGAGAGGGTAACAGTAGGAGAGGGGGGTAACAGTGGGAGAGGGGGTAACGGTGGGTAACGGGGAGAGGGGGTAACAGTGGGAGAGAGGGTAACAGTGGGAGAAGGGGTAACAGTGGGAGAGGGGGTAACAGAGGGAGAGAGGGGGTAACAGTGGGAGAGGGGGGTAACAGTGGGTGAGGGGGGTAACAGTGGGAGAGAGGGTAACAGTGGGAGAGGGGGTAACAGTGGGAGAGGGGGTAACAGTGGGAGAGGGGGGTAACAGTGGGAGAGGGGGTAACAGAGGGAGAGGGGGTAACAGTGGGAGAGGGGGTAACAGGGGGAGAGAGGGTAACAGTGGGAGAGGGGGTAACAGAGGGAGAGGGGGTAACAGTGGGAGAGGGGGTAACAGTGGGAGAGGGGGTAACAGTGGGAGAGGGGGTAACAGTGGGAGAGGGGGTAACAGAGGGAGAGGGGGTAACAGGGGGAGAGAGGGTAACAGCAGGAGAGAGGAGGTAACAGTGGGAGAGAGAGGGTAATAGTGGGAGAGGGGGTAACAGTGGGAGAGGGGGGTAACGGTGGGAGAGGGGGTAACGGGGAGAGGGGGTAACAGTGGGAGAGGGGGTAACAGTGGGAGAGGGGGGTAACAGTGGGAGAGAGAGGGTAACAGAGGCAGAGAGGGGGTAACAGTGGGAGAGGGGGTAACAGCAGGAGAGAGGGGGTAACAGTGGGAGAGGGGTAACAGTGGGGGAGGGGGTAAAAGTGGGAGAGAGGGGGTAACATTGGGGGGAGGGGTTACAGCGGGGGAGAGGGCGGTCACACTGGGGGAGAGGGGGGTAACAGTGGGAGAGAGGGGGGGGTAACAGTGGGGAGAGGGGGTAACAGTGGGAGAGGGGGTAACAGGGGGAGAGAGGGTAACAGGGGGCGAGGGGGTAACGGGGAGAGGGGGTAACAGTGGAAGAGGGGGGTAACAGTGGGAGAGGGGGTAACAGGGGGAGAGAGGGTAACAGGGGGCGAGGGGGTAACGGGGAGAGGGGGGTAACAGTGGGAGAGGGGGTAACAGGTGGAGAGTGGGTAACAGAGGGAGAGGGGGTAACAGAGGGAGAGGGGCTAACAGGGGGAGAGGGGGTAACAGGGGGAGAGGGGGGTAACAGTGGGGGAGAGTGGGTAACAGTGGGAGAGAGGGGGTAACATTGGGAGGGGGGTAACAGGGGGAGAGAGGGTAACAGGGGGCGAGGGAGTAATAGTGGGGGAGAGGGGGTAACAGTGGGAGAGAGGGGGTAACAGCGGGGAGAGGGGGTAACAGTGAGGGAGAGTGGAGTAAAAGTGGGAGAGACGGGGTAGCAGAGGGAGAGGGGGTAACAGTGGGAGAGGGGGTAACAGGGGGAGAGGGGGTAACAGTGGGGAAGAGGGGATAACAGCGGGGAGAGGGGGGTAACATTGAGGGAGATGGGGTAACAGGGGGAGAGGGGGTAACAGCGGGAGAGGGGGGTAACAGTGGGAGAGGGGGTAACAGGGGGAGAGAGGGTAACAGGGGGCGAGGGGGTAATAGTGGGAGAGGGGTTAACAGTGGGAGAGGGGGTAACAGTGGGAGAGAGGGTAATAGTGGGAGAGGGGGGGTAACAGTGGGGGAGAGTGGGGTAACAGTGGGAGAGAGGGGGTAACAGCAGGGAGAGGGGGTAACAGTGAGGGAGAGTGGGGTAAAAGTGGGAGAGAGAGGGTAACAGAGGGAGAGGGGGTAACAGTGGGAGAGGGGGCAACAGTGGGAGAGGGGGTAACAGGGGGAGAGGGGGTAACAGTGGGACAGGGGGGTAACAGTGGGGGCAAGGGGGTAACAGTGGGACAGCGGGGGTAACAGCGGGCAGAGGGGGTAACAGTGAGGGAGAGGGGGTAACAGCGGGAGAGAGGGTATCAGTGGGGGAGAGGGGGTAATAGTGGGGGAGAGGGGGTAACAGTGGGGGAGAGGGGGTAACAGAGGTGGAGAGGGGGGTAACAGCGGGAGAGGGGGTAACAGGGGGCGAGGGGGTAATAGTGGGAGAGGGGGTAACAGTGGGGGAAAGGGGGGTAACAGTGGGACAGAGGGGGTAACAGCGGGGAGAGGGGGTAACAGTGAGGGAGATGGGGTAACAGGGGGAGAGGGGGTAACAGCGGGAGAGGGGGTATCAGTGGGGGAGAGGGGGTAATAGTGGGGGAGAGGGGGTAACAGTGGGAGAGGGGGTAACAGAGGTGGAGAGGGGGGTAACAGCAGGAGAGGGGGTAACAGCGGGGGAGAGGTGGTAATAATGGGAGAGGGGGGTAACAGAGGGGAGAGGGGGGTAACAGAGGGAGAGGGGGTAACAGGGGGATACGGGGGTAACAGTGGGAGAGGGGGGTAACAGCGGGAGAGGGGGTAACAGTGGGAGAGGGGGTAACAGTGGGAGAGGGGGTAACAGGGGGAGAGAGGGTAACAGGGGGCGAGGGGGTAACGGGGAGAGGGGGTAACAGGGGGAGAGAGGGTAACAGAGGGAGAGGGGGTAACAGTGGGAGAGGGGGGTTAACAGTGGGAGAGGGGGTAACAGTGGGAGAGGGGGGTTAACAGTGGGAGAGGGGGTAATAGTGGGAGAGAGGGGGTAACAGTGGGAGAGGGGGGTAACAGTGGGAGAGAGGGGGTAACAGTGGGAGAGAGAGGGTAACAGTGGGAGAGAGAGGGTAACAGTGGGAGAGGGGGGTAACAGTGGGAGAGAGGGGGTAACAGTGGGAGAGAGAGGGTAACAGTGGGAGAGGGGGGTAACAGTGGGAGAGAGGGGGTAACAGTGGGAGTGGGGGTAACAGTGGGAGAGAGGGGGTAACAGTGGGAGAGGGGGTAATAGTGAGAGAGATGGTAACAGTGGGAGAGAGGGTAATAGTGGGGGAGAGGGCGTAACAGTGGGACAGAGAGGGTAACAGCGGGGAGAGGGGGTAACAGTGAGGGAGATGGGGTAACGGGGAGAGGGGGTAACAGTGGAGAGGGGGTAACAGTGGGGGAGAGGGGGTAACAGCGGGAGAGGGGGTATCAGTGGGGGAGAGGGGGTAATAGTGGGGGAGAGGGGGTAACAGTGAGGGAGAGGGGGTAACAGAGGTGGAGAGGGGGGTAACAGCGGGAAAGGGGGTAACAGCGGGGGAGAGGTGGTAATAATGGGAGAGGGGGTAACAGAGGGGGAGAGGGGGTAACAGCGGGAGAGGGGGTAACAGTGGGAGAGGGGGTAACAGTGGGGAGAGAGGGGGTAACAGTTTGAGAGGGGGTAACAGGGGGAGAGAGGGTAACAGAGGGAGAGGGGGTAACAGTGGGAGAGGGGGTAACAGTGGGAGAGGGGGTTAACAGTGGGAGAGGGGGTAACAGCAGGAGAGAGGGGGTAACAGTGGGAGAGGGGGTAACAGTGGGAGAGGGGGGTTAACAGTGGGAGAGGGGGTAATAGTGAGAGAGAGGGGGTAACAGTGGGAGAGAGGGTAACAGCAGGAGAGAGGGGGTAACATTGGGAGAGAGGGGGTAACAGTGGGAGTGGGGGTAACAGTGGGAGAGGGGGGTAACAGTGGGAGAGAGGGGGTAACAGTGGGAGAGGGGGTAAAAGTGAGAGAGATTGTAACAGTGGGAGAGGGAGGGTAACAGGGGGAGAGGGGGGGTAACAGGGGAAGTGAGGGTAACAGTGGGAGAGGGGGTAACAGTGGGAGAGGGGGTAACAGTGGGGTAGAGGGCATAACAGTGGGACAGAGAGGGTAACAGCGGGGAGAGGGGGTAACAGTGAGGGAGATGGGGTAACGGGGAGAGGGGGGTAACAGTGGGAGAGGGGGTAACAGTGGGGGAGAGGGGGTAACAGTGGGACAGAGGGGGTAACAGCGGGGAGAGGGGGTAACAGTGAGGGAGATGGGGTAACAGGGGGAGAGGGGGTAACAGCGGGAGAGGGGGTAACAGTGGGGGAGAGGGGGTATTAGTGGGGGTTAGGGGGTAACAGAGGGGGAGAGGGGGGTAACAGCAGGAGAGGGGGTAACAGCGGGGGAGAGGGGTTAATAGTGGGAGAGGGGGGAACAGAGGGGGAGAGGGGGTAACAGAGGGAGAGGAGGGTAACAGCAGGAGAGAGGGGGTAACAGTGGGAGAGGGGGTGACAGTGGGGGAGAGGGGGTGACAGTCGGAGAGGTGGTAACAGAGGGAGAGAGGGGGTAACAGAGGGAGAGGGGTAACAGTGGGAGAGGGGGGGTAACAGAGGGAGAGGGGTAACAGTGGGAGAGGGGGTAACAGTGGGAGAGGGGTAACAGTGGGGGAGTTGGTAACAGTGGGAGAGGGGGTAACAGTGAGGGAGAGGGGTTAACAGAGGGAGAGGGGTAACAGTGGGAGAGGGGGTAACAGCGGGAGAGGGGGGTAACAGCGGGAGAGGGGGGTAACAGTGGGAGAGGGGGTAACAGTGGGAGAGGGGGTAACAGGGGGAGAGAGGGTAACAGGGGGCGAGGGGGTAACGGGGAGAGGGGGTAGCAGTGGGAGAGGGGGTAACAGGGGGAGAGAGGGTAACAGAGGGAGAGGGGGTAACAGTGGGAGAGGGGGTAACAGTGGGAGAGGGGGTTAACAGTGGGAGAGGGGGGTAACAGTGGGAGAGGGGGGTTAACAGTGGGAGAGGGGGTAATAGTGGGAGAGAGGGGGTAACAGTGGGAGAGGGGGTAATAGTGGGAGAGAGGGGGGTAACAGTGGGAGAGAGGGGGTAACAGTGGGAGAGGGGGGTAACAGTGGGAGAGATGGGTTAACAGTGGGAGAGAGAGGGTAACAGTGGGAGAGAGAGGGTAACAGTGGGAGAGGGGGGTAACAGTGGGAGAGAGGGGGTAACAGTGGGAGAGAGAGGGTAACAGTGGGAGAGAGGGGGTAACAGTGGGAGAGGGGGTAATAGTGAGAGAGATGGTAACAGTGGGAGAGGGGGTAATAGTGGGACAGAGAGGGTAACAGCGGGGAGAGGGGGTAACAGTGAGGGAGATGGGGTAACGGGGAGAGGGGGTAACAGTGGGAGAGGGGGTAACAGTGGGGGAGAGGGGGTAACAGCGGGAGAGGGGGTATCAGTGGGGGAGAGGGGGTAATAGTGGGGGAGAGGGGGTAACAGTGAGGGAGAGGGGGTAACAGAGGTGGAGAGGGGGGGTAACAGCGGGAAAGGGGGTAACAGCGGGGGAGATGTGGTAATAATGGGAGAGGGGGTAACAGAGGGGGAGAGGGCGGTAACACTGGGGGAGAGGGGGGTAACAGTGGGAGAGAGGGTGTAACAGTGGGGGAGGGGGTAACAGAGGGAGGGAGGGGGTAACAGCGGGGGAGAGGGGGTAACAGTGGGGGAGAGGGGATAACACTGGGGGAGAGGGGGGTAACAGGGGGAGGGGGGTAACAGGGGAAGAGAGGGGGTAACAGTGGGAGAGGGGGGTAACAGTGGGAGAGAGGGTGTAACAGTGGGGGAGGGGGTAACAGAGGGAGGGAGGGGGTAACAGCGGGGGAGAGGGGGTAACAGTGGGGGAGAGGGGATAACACTGGGGGAGAGGGGGGTAACAGGGGGAGGGGGGTAACAGGGGAAGAGAGGGGGTAACAGGGGGCGAGGGGGTAACAGTGGGAGAGGGGGTAACAGGGGGAGAGAGGGTAACAGTGGGAGAAGGGGTAACAGAGGGAGAGTGGGGTAATAGTGGGAAAGTGGGGTAAAAGTGGGAGAGAGGGGCTAACAGAGGGAGACAGGGTAATAGTGGAAGAGGGGGGTAACAGTGGGGGAGAGGGGGTAACAGTGGGAGAGAGGGGGTAACAGCGGGGAGAGGGGGTAACAGTGGGAGAGGGGGTAACAGGGGGAGAGGGGGTAACAGCGGGAGAGGGGGTAACAGGGGGAGAGAGGGTTACGGGGAGAGGGGGTAACAGTGGGAGAGAGGGTAATAGTGGGAGAGGGGGTAACAGAGGGAGAGGGTGAAACAGGGGGAGAGAGGGGTAACAGTGGGGGAGAGGGGGTAACAGTGGGAGAGAGGGGGTAACAGCGGGGAGAGGGGGTAACAGTGAGGGAGAGTGGGGTAAAAGTTGGAGAGAGGGGGTAACAGAGGGAGAGGGGGTAACAGTGGGAGAGGGGGTAACAGAGGGAGAGGGGTTAACAGGGGGAGATGGGGTAACAGTGGGAGAGGGGGGTAACAGTGGGAGAGGGGGTAACAGTGGGGGAGAGGGGGTAACAGTGGGGGAGAGGGGATAACAGCGGGGAGAGGGGGTAACAGTGAGGGAGATGGGGTAACAGGGGGAGAGGGGGGTAACAGCGGGAGAGGGGGTAACAGTGGGAGAGGGGGTAACAGGGGGAGAGAGGGTAACAGGGGGCGAGGGGGTAATAGTGGGAGAGGGGGTAACAGAGGGAGAGGGGGTAACAGTGGGAGAGGGTAACAGCGGGAGAGTGGGGTAAAAGTGGGAGAGAGGGGGTAACAGAGGGAGAGGGGGTAACAGGGGGAGAGGGGTTAACAGTGGGAGAGAGGGTAACAGTGAGGGAGATGGGGTAACAGTCGGAGAGGGGGTAACAGAGGGAGAGGGGGTAACAGTGGGAGAGAGGGGGTCACAGTGGGAGAGGGGGTCACAGTGGGAGAGGGGGTAACAGTTGGAGAGTGGGTAACAGCGGGAAAGAGGGGGTAATATTCGGAGAGGGGGGTAACAGTGGGGGAGTGGGGGTAACAGCAGGGAGAGGGGGGTAACAGTGGGAGAGGGGGTAACAGCGGGAGAGGGGGGTAACAGTTGGAGAGTGGGTAACAGCGGGAAAGAGGGGGTAACAGAGTGAGAGGGGTTAACAGAGGGAGAAAGGGGTAACAGAGGGAGAGGGGGGTAACAGTGAGGGAGAGGGGGGTAACAGAGGGAGAGGGGCTAATAGTGGGAGAGGGGGTAACAGAGGGAGAGGGGGGTAACAGAGGGAGGGAGGGGGTAACAGCGGGAGAGAGGGGGTAACAGAGGGAGAGAGGGGGTAACAGTGGGAGAGAGGGGGTAACAGTGGGGGAGAGGGGGGTTACAGAGGGAGAGGGGGTAATAGTGGGAGAGAGGGGTAACAGAGGGAGAGAGGGGGTAACAGAGGGAGAGGGGGTAACAGAGGGAGGCAGGGGGTAACAGCAGGAGAGAGGGGGTAACAGGGGGCGAGGAGGTAACAGTGTGGGGGAGGGGGGTAACAGTGGGAGAGGGGTAACAGCGGGAGAGGGGTAACAGCAGGAGAGGGGGTAACAGAGAGAGAGGGGGTAACAGCGGGAGAGGGGGTAACAGCGGGAGAGGGGGTAACAGAGGGAGAGGGGGTAACAGAGTGAGAGGGGTAATAGTGGGAGTGGGGGTAACAGTGGGAGAGGGGGTAACAGTGGGGGAGGGTGTAACAGTGAGAGAGAGGGGGTAACATTGGGGGAGAGGGGGATACAGCGGGGGAGAGGGGGTAACACTGGGGGAGAGGGGGGTAACAGTGGGAGAGAGGGGGTAACAGTGGGAGAGAGTGGGGTAACAGTGGGGGAGGGGGTAAGAGTAGGGGAGAGGGGGTGACAGTGGGGGAGAGGGGGTAACACTGGGGGAGAGGGGGCAACAGTGGGAGAGAGGGATAACAGTGGGAGAGGGGGGTAACAGGGGGCAAGGGGGTAACGGGGAGAGGGGGTAACAATGGGGGAGGGGTAACAGCGTGGGAGAGGGGGTAACAGAGGGAGGGAGTGGGTAACAGCAGGGGAGAGGGGGGTAACAGCGGGAGAGAGGGGGTAACGGGGGAGAAGAGGGTAACAGAGAGAGAGGGGGTAACAGTGGGAGAGAAGGAGTAATAGCGGGAGAGGGGGTAACAGAGAGAGAGGGGGTAACAGCGGGAGAGTGGGTAACAGCGAGAGAAAGGGGTAACAGAGGGAGAGGGGGTAATAGTGGGAGAGGGGGTAACAGTGGGGGAGAGGGGGTAACAGAGGGAGAGGGGGTAATAGTGGGAGAGGGGGTAATAGTGGGAGAGAGGGGGTAACAGTGGGAGAGGGGGTAATAGTGAGAGAGAGGGATAACAGTGGGAGAGGGGGTAAAAGTGAGAGAGAGGGTAACAGGGGGAGAGGGGTTAAAAGTGAGAGAGGGGGGTAACAGAGGCAGAGATGGGGTAATAGTCGGAGAGAGGGGGTAACAGTGGGGGAGAGGGGGGTTACAGAGGGAGAGGGGGTAATAGTGGGAGAGAGGGGTAACAGAGGGAGAGATGGGGTAACAGTGGGAGAGAGGGGGTAACAGTGGGGGAGAGGGGGGTTACAGAGGGAGAGGGGGTAATAGTGGGAGAGAGGGGTAACAGAGGGAGAGGGGGTATCAGAGGGAGGGAGGGGGTAACAGCGGGAGAGAGGGGGGTAACAGTGGAGGAGAGGGGGTAACACTGGGGGAGAGGGGGTAACAGGGGGAGAGGGGGGTAACAGGGGGAGAGAGGGTAACAGAGGGAGAGGGGGTAACAGTGGGAGAGGGGGTAACAGTGGGAGAGGGGGTTAACAGTGGGAGAGGGCGTAACAGCAGGAGAGAGGGGGTAACAGTGGGAGTAACAGTGGGAGAGGGGGTAACAGTGGGAGAGAGGGGGTAACAGTGGGAGAGGGGGTAACAGTGGGAGAGAGGGGGTAACAGTGGGAGAGAGGGTAATAGTGGGAGAGAGGGGGTAACAGTGGGAGAGGGGGTAATAGTGAGAGAGAGGGATAACAGTGGGAGAGGGGGTAAAAGTGAGAGAGAGGGTAACAGGGGGAGAGGGGGGTAACAGTGGGAGAGGGGGTAACAGCAGGAGAGAGGGTGTAACAGAGGGAGAGGGGGTAACAGAGGGAGAGGGGGGTAACAGAGGGAGAGAGGGGTAACAGAGGGAGAGGGGGTAATAGTGGGAGAGGGGGTAACAGTGGGGGAGAGGGGGTAACAGAGGGAGAGGGGGTAATAGTGGGAGAGAGGGGTAACAGAGGGAGGGGTGTAACAGAGGGAGAGAGGGGGTAACAGAGGGAGAGGGGGTAATAGTGGGAGAGGGTGTTATCAGAGGGAGAGGGGCTAACAGTGGGGGAGAGGGGGTAACAGCGGGAGAGAGGTTAACAGGGGATAGGGGGTAATAGTGGGAGAGGGGGTAACAGAAGGAGGGGGGGTAACAGAGAGAGAGGGTAATAGTGGGAGAGGGAGTAACAGTGGGGGAGAGGGTAACAGCGGGAGAGAGGGTAATAGTGGGAGAGAGGGTAACAGTGGGGGACAGGGGGTAACAGAGGGAGAGGGGTTAACAGAGGAGAGGGGGTAACAGTGGGACAGACGGGGTATCAGCGGGGAGAGGGGGGTAACAGTGAGGGAGATGGGGTAACAGGGGGAGAGGGGGTAACAGTGGGGGAGAGGGTAATAGTGGGAGAGGTGGTAACAGTGGGGGAGAGGGGGTAACAGAGGGAGAGGGGTTAACAGAGGAGAGGGGGTAATAGTGGGAGAGGGGGTAACAGAAGGAGGGGTGGTAACAGCGGGAGAGGGGGTAACAGCGGGAGAGGGGTAATAGTGGGAGAGAGGGGGTAACAGAGGGAGAGAGGGGGTAACAGTGGGACAGAAGGGGTAACAGTGGGGGAGAGGGGGTAACAGCGGGAGAGGGGTAATAGTGGGAGAGAGGGGGTAACAGAGGGAGAGAGGGGGTAACAGTGGGACAGAAGGGGTAACAGTGGGGGAGAGGGGGTAACAGCGGGAGAGGGGGTAACAGTGGGAGAGGGGGTAACAGTGGGAGAGGGGGTAACAGCGGGAGTGGGGGTAACAGTGGGGGAGACGGGGTAATAGTGGGAGAGGGGGTAACAGAGGGGGAGAGGGGGTAACAGATGGAGAGGGAGTAACAGAGGGAGAGGGGGGTAACAGAGGGAGAGGGGGTAACAGTGGGAGAGGGGGTAACAGGGGGAGAGGGGGTAACAGCGGGAGAGGGGGGTAACAGCGGGAGAGAGGGGGTTACAGAGGGAGAGGGTGTAACAGCGGGAGAGGGGGTAACAGCGGGAGAGGGGGGGTTACAGAGGGAGAGGGGGTAACAGCGGGGAAGGGGGTAATCGGGGGAGAGAGGGGGTTACAGCGTGAGAGGGGGTAATAGTGGGAGAGGGAGTAACAGAGGGAGAGGGGGGTAACAGTGGTAGAGGGGGTTAACAGTGGGGGAGGGGGTAACAGAGGGAGAGGGGGTAACAGCGGGGGAGAGGGGGTAACAGTGGGAGAGGGGGTAATAGTGGGAGAGGGGGTAACAGTTGGGGAGAGGGGGTAACATAGGGAGAGGGGGTAACAGTTGGGGAGAGGGGGTAACATAGGGAGAGGGGGTAATAGTGGGAGAGGGGGGTAACAGTGGGGGAGGGGGTAACAGAGGGAGAGGGGGTAACAGTTGGGGAGAGGGGGTAACATAGGGAGAGGGGGTAATAGTGGGAGAGAGGGGTAACAGTGGGGGAGGGGGAAACAGTGGGAGAGGTGGTAACAGTGGGAGAGGGGGTAACAGTGGGGGAGAGGTGGTAACAGTGGGAGAGGGGGTAACAGTGGGAGAGAGGGGGTAACAGAGGGAGAGGGGGGTAACAGTGGGGGAGGGGGTAACAGAGGGAGAGGATGTAACAGCAGGGAAGGGGGTAACGGGGTAACAGCGGGAGAGGGGGTCACAGTGGGAGAGGGGGGTAACAGTGGGAGAGGGGGGTAACAGCGGGGGAGAGGGGGTAAAAGTGGGAGGGGGTAACAATGGGGGAGGGGGTAACTGTGGGGGAGGGGGAAACAGTGGGAGAGGGGGTAACAGTGGGAGAGGGGGTAACAATGGGGGAGGGGGGTAACAATGGGGGAGGGGGTAACTGTGGGGGAGAGTGGGTAACAGGGGGAGAGAGGGTAACAGGTGAGGTGGGGCTTAACAGAGGGAGAGGGGTAACAACGGGAAAGGGGTAACAGTGGGGGAGAGGGTAACAGCGGGGGATAGGGGTAACAGAGGGAGAGGGGGTAACAGCAGGGAAGAGGGGGTAACAGTGGGAGAGGGGGGTAACAATGGGAGAGGGGGTAACAGCAGGAGGAGGGGGAAAAGCGGGAGAGGGGGAACAGCGGGAGAGGGGGTAACAGGGGGAGAGAGGGGGTTACAGCGGGAGAGGGAGGTAACAGCGTGAGAGGGGGTAATAGTGGGAGAGGGAGTAACAGAGGGAGAGGGGGGTAACAGCGGGGGAGAGGGGGTAACAGAGGGAGAGGGGGTAACAGAGGGAGAGGGGGGTAACAGTTGGGGAGAGGGGGTAACAGAGGGAGAGGGGGTAACAGTTGAGGAGAGGGGGGTTACATAGGGAGAGGGGGTAATAGTGGGAGAGGGGGGTTACAGAGGGAGAGGATGTAACAGCAGGGAAGGGGGTAACAGCGGGAGAGGGGATAATAGTGGGAGAGGGGGCTAACAGTGGGAGAGGGGGTAACAGGTGAGGTGGGGCTTAACAGAGAGAGAGGGGTAACAACGGGGAAGGGGTAACAGTGGGGGAGAGGGTAACAGCAGGGAAGAGGGGGTAACAGTGGGAGGGGGTAACAATGGGGGAGGGGGTAACAGTGGGAGAGGGGGGTAACAGTGGGAGGGGGTAACAGTGGGAGAGGGGGTAATAGTGGGAGGGGGTAACAATGGGGGAGGGGGTAACTGTGGGGGAGGGGGAAACAGTGGGAGAGGGGGTAACAGTGGGAGAGGGGGTAATAGTGGGAGAGGGGGTAATAGTGGGAGGGGGTAACAATGGGGGAGGGGGTAACTGTGGGGGAGGGGGAAACAGTGGGAGAGGGGGTAACAGTGGGAGAGGGGGTAATAGTGGGATAGAGGGTGTAATAGTGGGAGGGGGTAACAATGGGGGAGGGGGTAACTGTGGGGGAGAGGGGGTAACAGGGGGAGAGAGGGTAACAGGTGAGGTGGGGCTTAACAGAGGGAGAGGGGTAACAACGGGGAAGAGGGGGTAACAGTGGGAGAGAGGGGGTAAAAGAGGGAGAGAGGATAACAGAGGGAGGGGGGTAACAATGGGAGAGGGGGGTAACAGCAGGAGAGGGGGAAAAGCGGGAGAGGGGGAACAGCGGGAGAGGGGGTAACAGGGGGGGAGAGGGGGTAAAAGAGGGAGAGAGGATAACAGCGGGAGGGGGGTAACAATGGGAGAGGGGGGTAACAGCAGGGGAGAGGGGGTAACAGAGGGAGAGGGGGTAACAGCGGGGGAGAGGTGGGTAACAGTGGGAGAGAGGGGGTAACAGAGGGAGAGGGGGTAACAGCGGGGAAGGGGGGTAACAACGTGAGAGGGGGTAATAGTGGGAGAGGGGGTAACAGAGGGAGAGGGGGTAACAGTGGGGGAGGGGGTAACAGAGGGAGAGTGGGAACAGCAGGAGAGGGGTTAACAGTGGGAGAGGGGGGAACAGCAGGAGGGGAGTAACAGTGAGAGAGGGGGGTAACAGCGGGGGAGGGGAAACAGTGGGAGAGGGGGTAACAGTGGGGGAGAGGGGGTAACAGTGGGGGAGAGGGTAACAGTGGGACAGAGGGGGTAACAGCGGGGAGAGGGGGTAACAGAGGGAGAGGGGTTAACAGGGGAGAGGGGGTAATAGTGGGAGAGGGGGTAACAGAAGGAGAGGGGTAATAGTGGGAGAGAGGGGGTAATAGTGGGAGAGAGGGGGTAACAGTGGGACAGAAGGGGTAACAGTGGGGGAGAGGGGGTAACAGCGGGAGTGGGGGTAACAGTGGGGGAGAGGGGGTAATAGTGGGAGAGAGGGGGTAACAGTGGGACAGAAGGGGTAACAGTGGGGGAGAGGGGGTAACAGCGGGAGAGGGGGGTAACAGCGGGAGAGGGGGTAACAGTGGGAGAGGGGGGTAACAGTGGGAGAGGGGGTAACAGCGGGAGTGGGGGTAACAGTGGGGGAGACGGGTAATAGTGGGAGAGGGGGTAACAGAGGGGGAGAGGGGGTAACAGATGGAGAGGGAGTAACAGAGGGAGAGGGGGGTAACAGAGGGAGAGGGGGGAACAGCAGGAGGGGAGTAACAGTGAGAGAGGGGGGTAACAGCGGGGGAGGGGAAACAGTGGGAGAGGGGGTAACAGTGGGGGAGAGGGGGTAACAGTGGGGGAGAGGGTAACAGTGGGAGAGAGGGTAACAAGGGGAGAGGGGTAACAACGGGGGAGGGGGTAACAGAGGGAGAGGGGGGTAACAGCGGGAGAGAGGGGGTAACAGAGGGAGAGGGGGTAACAGGGGGAGAGAGAGGGTAACAGGGGGAGAGGGGGTAACGGCGGGAGAGGGGTTAACAGTGGGGGAGAGGGGGTAACAGGGGGAGAGGGGGTAACAGTTGAGGAGAGGGGGGTTACATAGGGAGAGGGGGTAATAGTGGGAGAGGGGGTTACAGAGGGAGAGGATGCAACAGCAGGGAAGGGGGTAACAGGGGGTAACAGCGGGAGAGGGGATAATAGTGGGAGAGGGGGTAATAGTGGGAGGGGGTAACAATGGGGGAGGGGGTAACTGTGGGGGAGGGGGAAACAGTGGGAGAGGGGGTAACAGTGGGAGAGGGGGTAATAGTGGGAGGGGGTAACAATGGGGGAGGGGGTAACTGTGGTGGAGAGGGGGTAACAGGGGGAGAGAGGGTAACAGGTGAGGTGGGGCTTAACAGAGGGAGAGGGGTAACAGTGGGGGAGAGGGTAACAGCGGGGGATAGGGGTAACAGAGGGAGAGGGGGTAACAGCAGGGAAGAGGGGGGTAACAGTGGGAGAGAGGGGGTAAAAGAGGGAGAGAGGATAACAGAGGGAGGGGGTAACAATGGGAGAGGGGGTAACAGCAGGAGAGGGGGAAAAGCGGGAGAGGGGGAACAGCGGGAGAGGGGGTAACAGGGGGGGAGAGGGGGTAAAAGAGGGAGAGAGGATAACAGCGGGAGGGGGGTAACAATGGGAGAGGGGGTAACAGCAGGGGAGAGGGCGTAACAGAGGGAGAGGGGGTAACAGAGGTACAGGGGTTAACAGTGGGGGAGAGGGGGGTAACAGAGGGAGAGGGGGTAACAGCGGGGGAGAGGTGGGTAACAGTGGGAGAGAGGGGGTAACAGCGGGAGAGGGGGTAACAGAGGGAGAGGGGGTAACAGCGGGGAAGGGGGGTAACAGGGGGTAACAGCGGGAAAGGGGGTAACAATGTGAGAGGGGGTAATAGTGGGGGAGGGGGTAACAGAGGGAGAGTGGGAACAGCAGGAGAGGGGTTAACAGTGGGAGAGGGGGGAACAGCAGGAGGGGGGTAACAGTGAGAGAGGGGGGTAACAGCGGGGGAGGGGAAACAGTGGGAGAGGGGGTAACAGTGGGGGAGAGGGGGTAACAGTGGGGGAGAGGGTAACAGTGGGGTAGAGGGTAACAGTGGGGGAGGGGTAACAACGGGGGAGGGGGTAACAGTGGGAGAGAGGGTAACAGGGGGAGAGGGGTAACAACGGGGGAGGGGGTAACAGAGGGAGAGGAGGGTAACAGAGGGAGAGGGGGTAACAGGGGGAGAGGGGGTAACAGGGGGAGAGGGGGTAACAGGGGGAGAGGGGGTAACGGCGGGAGAGGGGGTAACATTGGGGGAGAGGGGTAACAGTGGGAGAGAGGGGGTAACAGTGGGAGAGAGGGGGTATCAGGGGGGAGAGGGTAACAGTCGGGGAGAGGGGGTAACAGCGGGAGAGGGGGTAACAGCGGGAGAGGCGGGGTAACAGTGGGAGAGGCGGGGTAACAGGGGGGAGAGGGTAACAGTTGGGGAGAGGGGTTAAAAGCGGGAGAGAGGGGGTAACAGCGGGAGAGGGGGTAACGGGGAGAGGGGGTAACAGCGGGGGAGAGGGGGCAACAGCGGGGGAGCGGGGATAACAACAGGAGAGGGGGTAACAGTGGGAGATGGGGTAACAGTGGGGGAGAGGGGGGTAACAGCGGGAGAGGGGGTAACAGGGGGGAGAGGGGGTAACAGAGGGAGAGGGGGTAACAGCAGGAGAGGGGGTAACAGAGGGAGAGGGGGTAACAGCGGGAGAGGGGGTAACAGTGGGGGAGAGGGGGTAACAGAGGGGGAGAGGGGGGTAACAGAGAGAGAGGGGTAACAGTGAGGGAGAGGGGGGTAACAGTGGGAGAGAGGGGGTAACAGTGGGAGAGAGGGGGTAACAGTGGGGTAGAGGGGGGGTAACAGAGGGAGAGGGCGTAACAGTGGGAGAGAGGGGGGTTAACAGTGGGAGAGAGGGGGTAACAGTGAGGGAGAGGGGGTAACAGTGGGGTAGAGGGGGGTAACAGTGGGAGAGAGGGGGTAACAGTGGGGTAGAGGGGGGTAACAGTGGGAGAGAGGGGGTAACGGCGGGAGAGAGGGGGGTAACAGTGGGAGAGAGGGGGGTAACACTGGGGGAGAGGGGGTAACGGAGGGAGACGGGGTAACGGTGGGGGAGGGGGTATTAGTGGGAGAGGGGGTAACAGACGGAGAGGGGGGTAACAGGGGGAGAGGGGGTAACAGTGGGAGAGGGGGTAACACTGGGGGAGAGGGGTTAACACTGGGGGAGAGGGGGTAGCAGTGGGAGAGAGGGGGTAACAGGGAGAGAGGGGGGTAACAGAGGGAGAGGGGGGTAACAGAGGGAGAGGGGGGTAACAGTGGGAGAGGGGGTAACACTGGGGGAGAGGGGGGTAACACTGGGGAAGAGGGGGTAACAGTGGGAGAGAGGGGGTAACAGGGAGAGAGGGGGGTAACAGTGGGAGAGGGGGGTAACAGAGGGAGAGGGGGTAACAGAGAGAGAGGGGGGTAACAGAGGGAGAGGGGGGTAACAGTGGGAGAGGGGGTAACACTGGGGGAGAGGGGTTAACACTGGGGGAGAGGGGGTAGCAGTGGGAGAGAGGGGGTAACAGGGAGAGAGGTGGGTAACAGTGGGAGAGGGGGGTAACAGAGGGAGAGGGGGTAACAGAGGGAGAGGGGGTAACACTGGGGGAGAGGGGTTAACACTGGGGGAGAGGGGGTAGCAGTGGGAGAGAGGGGGTAACAGGGGGAGAGGGGGTAACAGTGGGAGAGGGGGGTAACAGAGAGAGAGGGGGTAACAGAGGGAGAGGGGGGTAACAGAGGGAGAGGCGGGTAACAGTGGGAGAGGGGTTAACACTGGGGGAGAGGGGGTAGCAGTGGGAGAGAGGGGGTAACAGGGAGAGAGGGGGTAACAGTGGGAGAGGGGGTAACACTGGGGGAGAGGGGTTAACACTGGGGGAGAGGGGGTAGCAGTGGGAGAGAGGGGGTAACAGTGGGAGAGGGGGTAACAGTGGGAGAGAGGGGTAACAGGGAGAGAGGGGGGTAACAGTGGGAGAGGGGGGTAACAGAGGGAGAGGGGGGTAACAGAGGGAGAGGGGGGTAACAGAGGGAGAGGGGGGTAACAGTGGGAGAGGGGGTAACAGTGGGAGAGAGGGGTAACAGTGGGAGAGAGGGGGTAACAGAGGGAGAGGGGGTAACAGCGGGAGAGGGGGTAACAGAGGGAGAGGGGGGTAACAGAGGGAGAGGGGGTAACAGAGGGAGAGGGGGTAACAGAGGGAGAGGGGGGTAACAGCGGGAGAGGGGGTAACAGAGGGAGAGAGGGGGTAACAGAGGGAGAGGGGGTAACAGTGGGAGAGAGGGGGTAACAGAGGGAGAGGGGGTAACAGTGGGAGAGGGGGGTAACAGCGGGAGAGGGGGTAACAGAGGGAGAGGGTGGTAACTGCGAAGGAGGGTTTGTGGGAATCGGGGGTGCAGAGCGGGAGTTTATCGGACGTCCCATTCGTTGCGATGGACCTGACTCGAGTCTGGGCATTGAGCGAAGCTACGATGCCCTCGAACGGAGATTTTTCCGATGGCCCCTTCCGACCGGTTTGCCTCTCTTCTCCTCCGCCAGATCGCCCCTCCCAAACAGCCGGAGGTCGTCGCTCCTCGAGGTGAAAGAGTCGGATAACGGTGAGTGTCGAGGGGGGTCGATACGGCCAGGGACTGAGAGAGTTGCGACAGTGCAGCGAGGAATGGCCAGGTTTCCCCAGGACCTCGACCGGCCATTCACGGCAATTCACCAGACACACCCAGCCCGCGTCTCCCTCCCTCCCTCTCCAATCCCTCAGTGTCTCCCTCCCTCCATCTCCAATCCCTCAGTGTCTCTCTCCCTCCATCTCCAATCTCTCAGTGTCTCTCTCTCTCCATCTCCAATCTCTCAGTCTCTCACTCCCTCCATCTCCAATCCCTCAGTGTCTCTCCCCCTCCATCTCCAATCCCTCAGTCTCTCTCCCTCCATCTCCATTCCCTCAGTGTCTCTCTCCCTCCATCTCCAATCACTCAGTGTCTCTCTCCCTCCATCTCCAATCCCTCAGTGTCTATCTCCCTCCATCTCCAATCCCTCAGTGTCTCCCTCCCTCCATCTCCAATCCCTCAGTCTCTCTCTCCCTCCATCTCCAATCCCTCAGTCTCTCTCTCCCTCCATCTCCAATCTCTCAGTGCCTCTCTCCCTCCATCTCCAATCTCTCAGTTTCTCTCTCCCTCCATCTCCAATCCCTCAGTGTCTCTCCCTCCATCTCCAATCTCTCAGTGCCTCTCTCCCTCCATCTCCAATCTCTCAGTTTCTCTCTCCCTCCATCTCCAATCCCTCAGTGTCTCTCCCTCCATCTCCAATCTCTCAGTTTCTCTCTCCCTCCATCTCCAATCCCTCAGTGTCTCTCCCTCCATCTCCAATCTCTCAGTGTCTCTCTCTCTCCATCTCCAATCCCTCAGTGTCTCTCTCCCTCCATCTCCAATCCCTCAGTGTCTCTCTGTCTCCATCTCCAATCCCTCAGTGTCTCTCTCCCTCCATCTCCAATCCCTCAATGTCTCCCTCCCTCCATCTCCAATCCCTCAGTGTCTCTCTCTCTCCATCTCCAATCTCTCAGTGTCTCTCTCCCTCCATCTCCAATCCCTCAGTGTCTCTCCCTCCATCTCCAATCTCTCAGTTTCTCTCTCCCTCCATCTCCAATCCCTCAGTGTCTCTCTCCCTCCATCTCCAATCTCTCAGTGTCTCTCTCTCTCCATCTCCAATCTCTCAGTCTCTCACTCCCTCCATCTCCAATCCCTCAGTGTCTCTCCCCCTCCATCTCCAATCCCTCAGTCTCTCTCCCTCCATCTCCATTCCCTCAGTGTCTATCTCCCTCCATCTCCAATCACTCAGTGTCTCTCTCCCTCCATCTCCAATCCCTCAGTGTCTATCTCCCTCCATCTCCAATCCCTCAGTGTCTCCCTCCCTCCATCTCCAATCCCTCAGTCTCTCTCTCCCTCCATCTCCAATCCCTCAGTCTCTCTCTCCCTCCATCTCCAATCTCTCAGTGCCTCTCTCCCTCCATCTCCAATCTCTCAGTTTCTCTCTCCCTCCATCTCCAATCCCTCAGTGTCTCTCCCTCCATCTGCAATCTCTCAGTTTCTCTCTCCCTCCATCTCCAATCCCTCAGTGTCTCTCCCTCCATCTCCAATCTCTCAGTGTCTCTCTCTCTCCATCTCCAATCCCTCAGTGTCTCTCTCCCTCCATCTCCAATCCCTCAGTGTCTCTCTGTCTCCATCTCCAATCCCTCAGTGTCTCTCTCCCTCCATCTCCAATCCCTCAATGTCTCTCTCCCTCCATCTCCAATCCCTCAGTGTCTCTTCCTCCATCTCCAATCCCTCAGTCTCTCTCTCCCTCCATCTCCAATCCCTCAGTGTCTCTCTCCCTCCATCTCCAATCCCTCAGTGTCTCTCCCTCCATCTCCAATCTCTCAGTGCCTCTCTCCCTCCATCTCCAATCTCTCAGTCTCTCACTCCCTCCAACTCCAATCTCTCAGTTTCCCTCTCCCTCCATCTCCAATCCCTCAGTGTCTCTCTCCCTCCATCTCCAATCCCTCAGTATCTCTCCCTCCATCTCCAATCTCTCAGTGTCTCTCTCTCTCCATCTCCAATCTCTCAGTCTCTCACTCCCTCCAACTCCAATCTCTCAGTTTCCCTCTCCCTCCAACTCCAATCCCTCAGTGTCTCTCTCCCTCCATCTCCAATCCCTCAGTGTCTATCCCTCTATCTCCAATCTCTCAGCGTCACCCGCCCTCCATCTCCACTCCCTCAGTGTCTCTCACCCTCCATCTCCAATCCCTCAGCTTCTCTCTCCCTCCATCTCCAAACCCCCAGTGTCTCTCTCCCTCCATCTCCAATCTCTCAGTCTCTCTCTCTCTCTCCATCTCCAATCCCTCAGACTCTCTCTCCCTCCATCTCCAATCCCTCAGTGTCTCTCTCCCTCCATCTCCAATCCCTCAGTGTCTCACTCCCTCCATCTCCAATCCCTCAGTGTCTCTCTCTCTCGATGTCCAATCTCTCAGTCTCCCTCCCTCCATCTCCAATCTCTCAGTGTCTCTCTCCCTCCATCTCCAATCCCTCAGTGTCTCTCCCTCCATCTCCAATCCCTCAGTGTCTCTCTCCCTCCATCTCCAATCCCTCAGTGTCTCACTCCCTCCATCTCCAATCCCTCAGTGTCTCACTCCCTCCATCTCCAATCCCTCAGTGTCTCTCTCTCTCGATGTCCAATCTCTCAGTCTCCCTCCCTCCATCTCCAATCTCTCAGTGTCTCTCTCCCTCCATCTCCAATCCCTCAGTTTCTCTCTCTCTCTATCTCCAATCCCTCAGT
This sequence comes from Heptranchias perlo, assembly GCF_035084215.1. Lineage (NCBI taxonomy): Eukaryota > Metazoa > Chordata > Chondrichthyes > Hexanchiformes > Hexanchidae > Heptranchias > Heptranchias perlo. The sequence goes on along the minus strand of NW_027139616.1, from coordinate 74,899 downwards.
GTCTCTCCCTCCATCTCCAATCCCTCAGTGTCTCTCTCCCTCCATCTCCAATCCCTCAGTGTCTCACTCCCTCCATCTCCAATCCCTCAGTGTCTCTCTCTCTCGATGTCCAATCTCTCAGTCTCCCTCCCTCCATCTCCAATCTCTCAGTGTCTCTCTCCCTCCATCTCCAATCTCTCAGTCTCTCTCTCTCTCTCCCTCCATCTCCAATCTCTCAGTGTCTCTCTCCCTCCATCTCCAATCCCTCAGTGTCTCTCCCTCCATCTCCAATCTCTCAGTGTCTCTCTCCCTCCATCTCCAATCCCTCAGTGTCTCTCTCCCTCCATCTCCAATCTCTCAGTTTCTCTCTCTCTCTATCTCCAATCCCTCAGTGTCTCTCCCTCCATCTCCAATCTCTCAGTTTCCCTCTCCCTCCATCTCCAATCCCTCAGTGTCTCTCTCCCTCCATCTCCAATCTCTCAGTCTCACTCTACCTCCATCTCCAATCACTCAATGTCTCTCTCTCCCTCCATCTCCAATCTCTCAGTCTCTCTCTCCCTCCATCTCCAATCTCTCAGTGTCTCTCTCCCTCCATCTCCAATCTCTCAGTGTCTCTCTCCCTCTATCTCCAATCCCTCAGTCTCTCTCTCCCTCCATCTCCAATCCCTCAGTGACTCTCTCTCCGTCTCCAATCTCTTTGTGTCTCTCTCCCTCCATCTCCAATCCCTCAGTGTCTCTCTCCCTCCATCTCCAATCCCTCAGTGTCTCTTTCCCTCCATCTCCAATCCCTCAGTGTCTCTCTCCCTCCATCTCCAATCTCTTCGTGTCTCTCTCCCTCCATCTCCAATCCCTCAGTGTCTCTCTCCCTCCATCTCCAATCCCTCAGTGTCTCTCTCCCTCCATCTCCAATCCCTCAGTGTCTCTCTCCCTCCATCTCCAATCCCTCAGTGTCTCTTTCCCTCCATCTCCAATCCCTCAGTCTCTCCCTCCATCTCCAATCTCTCAGTCTCTCTCTCTCCATCTCCAATCTCTCAGTCTCTCTCTCCCTCCATCTCCAATCCCTCAGTGTCTCTCTCTCTATCTCCAATCTCTCAGTGTCTCCCTCCCTCCATCTCCAATCCCTCAGTGTCTCTCTCTCTATCTCCAATCTCTCAGTGTCTCCCTCCCTCCATCTCCAATCCCTCAGTGTCTCTCTCTCCATCTCCAATCTCTTCGTGTCTCTCTCCCTCCATCTCCAATCTCTCAGTCTCTCTCTCTCCATCTCCAATCCCTCAGTGTCTCTCTCTCTATCTCCAATCCCTCAGTGTCTCTCTCCCTCCATCTCCAATCTCTTCGTGTCTCTCTCCCTCCATCTCCAATCCCTCAGTGTCTCTCTCCCTCCATCTCCAATCCCTCAGTGTCTCTCTCCCTCCATCTCCAATCCCTCAGTGTCTCTTTCCCTCCATCTCCAATCTCTCAGTCTCTCTCTCTCCATCTCCAATCTCTCAGTGTCTCGCTCCCTCCATCTCCAATCTCTCAGTGTCTCTCTCCCTCCATCTCCAATCTCTCAGTCTCTCTCTCTCTCTCCATCTCCAATCCCTCAGACTCTCTCTCCCTCCATCTCCAATCCCTCAGTGTCTCTCTCCCTCCATCTCCAATCCCTCAGTGTCTCACTCCCTCCATCTCCAATCCCTCAGTGTCTCTCTCTCTCGATGTCCAATCTCTCAGTCTCCCTCCCTCCATCTCCAATCTCTCAGTGTCTCTCTCCCTCCATCTCCAATCCCTCAGTGTCTCTCCCTCCATCTCCAATCCCTCAGTGTCTCTCTCCCTCCATCTCCAATCCCTCAGTGTCTCACTCCCTCCATCTCCAATCCCTCAGTGTCTCTCTCTCTCGATGTCCAATCTCTCAGTCTCCCTCCCTCCATCTCCAATCTCTCAGTGTCTCTCTCCCTCCATCTCCAATCCCTCAGTTTCTCTCTCTCTCTATCTCCAATCCCTCAGTGTCTCTCCCTCCATCTCCAATCCCTCAGTGTCTCTCTCCCTCCATCTCCAATCCCTCAGTGTCTCACTCCCTCCATCTCCAATCCCTCAGTGTCTCTCTCTCTCGATGTCCAATCTCTCAGTCTCCCTCCCTCCATCTCCAATCTCTCAGTGTCTCTCTCCCTCCATCTCCAATCTCTCAGTCTCTCTCTCTCTCTCCCTCCATCTCCAATCTCTCAGTGTCTCTCTCCCTCCATCTCCAATCCCTCAGTGTCTCTCCCTCCATCTCCAATCTCTCAGTGTCTCTCTCCCTCCATCTCCAATCCCTCAGTGTCTCTCTCCCTCCATCTCCAATCTCTCAGTTTCTCTCTCTCTCTATCTCCAATCCCTCAGTGTCTCTCCCTCCATCTCCAATCTCTCAGTTTCCCTCTCCCTCCATCTCCAATCACTCAATGTCTCTCTCTCCCTCCATCTCCAATCTCTCAGTCTCTCTCTCCCTCCATCTCCAATCTCTCAGTGTCTCTCTCCCTCCATCTCCAATCTCTCAGTGTCTCTCTCCCTCTATCTCCAATCCCTCAGTCTCTCTCTCCCTCCATCTCCAATCCCTCAGTGTCTCTCTCTCCGTCTCCAATCTCTTCGTGTCTCTCTCCCTCCATCTCCAATCCCTCAGTGTCTCTCTCCCTCCATCTCCAATCCCTCAGTGTCTCTTTCCCTCCATCTCCAATCCCTCAGTGTCTCTCTCCCTCCATCTCCAATCTCTTCGTGTCTCTCTCCCTCCATCTCCAATCCCTCAGTGTCTCTCTCCCTCCATCTCCAATCCCTCAGTGTCTCTCTCCCTCCATCTCCAATCCCTCAGTGTCTCTCTCCCTCCATCTCCAATCCCTCAGTGTCTCTTTCCCTCCATCTCCAATCCCTCAGTCTCTCCCTCCATCTCCAATCTCTCAGTCTCTCTCTCTCCATCTCCAATCTCTCAGTCTCTCTCTCCCTCCATCTCCAATCCCTCAGTGTCTCTCTCTCTATCTCCAATCTCTCAGTGTCTCCCTCCCTCCATCTCCAATCCCTCAGTGTCTCTCTCTCCATCTCCAATCTCTTCGTGTCTCTCTCCCTCCATCTCCAATCTCTCAGTCTCTCTCTCTCCATCTCCAATCCCTCAGTGTCTCTCTCTCTATCTCCAATCCCTCAGTGTCTCTCTCCCTCCATCTCCAATCTCTTCGTGTCTCTCTCCCTCCATCTCCAATCCCTCAGTGTCTCTCTCCCTCCATCTCCAATCCCTCAGTGTCTCTCTCCCTCCATCTCCAATCCCTCAGTGTCTCTTTCCCTCCATCTCCAATCTCTCAGTCTCTCTCTCTCCATCTCCAATCTCTCAGTGTCTCGCTCCCTCCATCTCCAATCTCTCAGTGTCTCTCTCCCTCCATCTCCAATCTCTCAGTCTCTCTCTCTCCATCTCCAATCCCTCAGTGTCTCTCTCTCCCTCCATCTCCAATCTCTTCGTGTCTCTCTCCCTCCATCTCCAATCCCTCAGTGTCTCTCTCCCTCCATCTCCAATCCCTCAGTGTCTCTCTCCCTCCATCTCCAATCTCTCAGTCTCTCTCTCTCCATCTCCAATCCCTCAGTGTCTCGCTCTCTCTATCTCCAATCTCTCAGTCTCCCTCTCTCTATCTCCAATCTCTCAGTGTCTCTCTCCCTCCATCTCCAATCCCTCAGTGTCTCTCTCTCTCTATCTCCAATCTCTCAGTCTCTCTCTCTCTATCTCCAATCTCTCAGTCTCTCTCTCTCTCTCTATCTCCAATCTCTCAGTCTCTCTCTATCCGTTGAGTTGAATTTAATGTTTTAATTCTGCTCTGTCTTTGTAGAGAGCTTGCCGAATTATGAAAACACGGATCTCAAGGGTAAGATTTTATCTATTCTGGGTGAATATTTGAAAGCTGTGTCACGTTACCCGTGATTAATAAACTGAGAGAGTCACGATACAATAACGTTACAGTGAACTGTGTTCCTTGCACCTCTCAGCCTCTGGGTTTGGATCTGGTCCCAGAGATGAAAGGATTGGGTGTCATGGTGTGCGTGTGTTCGCATTGGTGAGTAGGTGTGTGTGTTCACGCCTGTCAGAGAGTGACTGTATGTGTCCATGAGTGTGTGTGTTCACCTGTGTCCTTGAGTGTGTCAGTTCACGTGTGTCAGTGAGCATGTGTGTGTTCTCGTGTGTCCATGAGTGTGTGCGTGTCCCTGAGTGCGTGTGTTCTCGTGTGTCCGTGAGTCTGTGTGTTCACGTATGTCTGTGAGTGTGTGTGTGGTCTTCACGAATGTCTGTGAGTGTGTGTGTGTGTGTGTTCACCAGTGTCCGTGAGTGTGTTTGTGTGTGTGTTCACCAGTGCCCGTGAGTGTGTGTGTGTTCACCAGTGTCTGTGAGTGTGTGTTTGTTCACCAGTGCCCGTGAGTGTGTGTTTGTTCACCAGTGCCCGTGAGTGTGTGTGTGTTCACAAGTGTATGTGTGTGTGTGTGTGCGCGTGTGTGTGTGCGTTCACCAGTGTTTGTGAGTGTGTGTGTGTCTCTGTGAGTGTATGTGTGTGTCTGTGAGTGTGTGTGTGTCCACCAGTGTCTGTGAGCATGTGTGTGTTTGTTCACCAGTATCCGTGAGTGTGTGTTTGTTCACCAGTGTCCGTGAGTGTGTGTTTGTTCACCAGTGTCCGTGAGTGTGTGTTCGTTCTTCAGTGTCCGTGAGTGTGTGTTTGTTCACCAGTGTCTTTAAGTATGTGTGTTTGTTCACCAGTGTCTGTGAGTGTGTGTTTGTTCACCAGTGTCTGTTGGTATGTGTGTTTGTTCACCAGTGTCCGTGAGTGTGTGTTTGTTCACCAGTGTCTGTAAGTATGTGTGTTTGTTCACCAGTGTCCGTTAGTGTGTGTTTGTTCACTAGTGTCAGTGAGTGTGTGTTTGTTCAGCAGTGTCCATGAGTGTGTGTTTGTTCACCAGTGTCTGTGAGTGTGTGTGTTTGTTCACCAGTGTCTGTAAGTATGTGTGTTTGTTCACCAGTGTCCGTGAGTGTGTGTTTGTTCACCAGTGTCCGTGAGTGTGTGTTTGTTCACCAGTGTCCGTGAGTGTGTGTTTGTTCACCAGTGTCAGTGAGTGTGTGTTTGTTCACCAGTGTCTATGAGTGTGTGTTTGTTCACCAGTGTCTTTAAGTATGTGTGTTTGTTCACCAGTGTCCGTTTGTGTGTGTTTGTTCACCAGTGTCAGTGAGTGTGTGTTTGTTCACCAGTGTCTGTGAGTGTGTGTTTGTTCACCAGTGTCTGTAAGTATGTAAAGTATGTATGTTTGTTCACCAGTGTCCGTGAGTGTGTGTTTGTTCACCAGTGTCTGTGAGTGTGTGTTTGTTCCCCAGTGTCAGTGAGTGTGTGTTCGTTCATTAGTGTCCGTGAGTGTGTGTTTGTTCACCAGTGTCTTAAGTATGTGTGTTTGTTCACCAGTGTCCGTTTGTGTGTGTTTGTTCACCAGTGTCAGTGAGTGTGTGTTTGTTCACCAGTGTCTGTGAGTGTGTGTTTGTTCACCAGTGTCTGTAAGTATGTATGTTTGTTCACCAGTGTCTGTGAGTGTGTTTGTGTGTGTGTTCACCAGTGTCCGTGAGTGTGTTTGTGTATGTGTTCACCAGTGTCCGTGAGTGTGTGTTTGTTCACCAGTGTCCGTGAGTGTGTGTTCGTTCATCAGTGTCCGTGAGTGTGTGTTTGTTCACCAGTGTCTGTGAGCGTGTGTTTCTTCACCAGTGTCTGTGAGCGTGTGTTTGTTCACCAGTGTCTGTGAGTGTGTGTTCGTTCACCAGTGTCCGTGAGTGTGTGTTTGTTCACCAGTGTCTGTGAGCGTGTGTTCGTTCATCAGTGTCCGTGAGGGTGTGTTTGTTCACCAGTGTCTGTGAGCGTGTGTTTGTTCACCAGTGTCTGTGAGCGTGTGTTTGTTCACCAGTGTCTGTGAGTGTGTGTTTGTTCACCAGTGTCTGTGAGCGTGTGTTTGTTCACCAGTGTCTGTTAGCGTGTGTTTGTTCACCAGTGTCTGTGAGCATGTGTTTGTTCACCAGTGTCTGTGAGTGTGTGTTTGTTCACCAGTGTCTGTGAGCGTGTGTTTGTTCACCAGTGTCTGTGAGTGTGTGTTTCTTCACCAGTGTCTGTGAGCGTGTGTTTGTTCACCAGTGTCTGTGAGCGTGTGTTTGTTCACCAGTGTCTGTGAGTGTGTGTTTGTTCACCAGTGTCTGTGAGCGTGTGTTTGTTCACCAGTGTCTGTGAGCGTGTGTTTGTTCACCAGTGTCTGTGAGTGTGTGTTTGTTCACCAGTGTCTGTGAGCGTGTGTTTGTTCACCAGTGTCTGTTAGCGTGTGTTTGTTCACCAGTGTCTGTGAGCGTGTGTTTGTTCACCAGTGTCTGTGAGCGTGTGTTTGTTCACCAGTGTCTGTGAGTGTGTGTTTGTTCACCAGTGTCTGTTAGCGTGTGTTTGTTCACCAGTGTCTGTTAGCGTGTGTTTGTTCACCAGTGTCTGTGAGTGTGTGTTTGTTCACCAGTGTCTGTGAGCGTGTGTTTGTTCACCAGTGTCTGTGAGTGTGTGTTTGTTCACCAGTGTCTGTGAGCATGTGTTTGTTCACCAGTGTCTGTGAGTGTGTGTTTCTTCACCAGTATCCGTGAGCGTGTGTTTGTTCACCAGTGTCTGTGAGCGTGTGTTTGTTCACCAGTGTCTGTGAGTGTATGTTTCTTCACCAGTGTCTGTGAGCGTGTGTTTGTTCACCAGTGTCTGTGAGCGAGTGTTTGTTCACCAGTGTCCGGGGGTTTAATGAAGGGGCGCAGAACGATCGCAGAGGTGTGAATTAGACCCAGTGACCAGCGGCAGACGGAGGCCAGTCAGTCTCATATACGTCGTCCAGCCGCCTGGCTCTGCACCGACATCGGGCTTGGTGCGAGAGGCTGTCTGTCGACTGTGAAACACTCACGTCTCCTGTTCATTTTCCGCAGAAAGCAGCGATGAAGAAGCAGATTACAACAATCAAAACAGCAACTACATGTAAGGACCTGACCCTAGGAGTGTTTGACGGGACGGTGTAGAGGGAGCTTTACTCTGTATCTAATCCTGTACCTGCCCTGGGAGTGTTTGATGGGACAGTGTAGAGGGAGCTTTACTCTGTATCTAACCCTGTACCTGCCCTGGGAGTGTTTGACGGGACGGTGTAGAGGGAGCTTTACTCTGTATCTAATCCTGTACCTGCCCTGGGAGTGTTTGATGGGACAGTGTAGAGGGAGCTTTACTCTGTATCTAACCCTGTACCTGCCCTGGGAGTGTTTGATGGGACAGTGTAGAGGGAGCTTTACTCTGTATCTAACCCTGTACCTGCCCTGGGAGTGTTTGATGGGACAGTGTAGAGGGAGCTTTACTCTGTATCTAACCCTGTACCTGCCCTGGGAGTGTTTGATGGGACAGTGTAGAGGGAGCTTTACTCTGTATCTAACACTGAACTTGCCCTGGGAGTGTTTGACGGGACAGTGTAGAGGGAGCTTTACTCTGTATCTAACCCTGTACCTGCCCTGGGAGTGTTTGATGGGATAGTGTAGAGGGAGTTTTACTCTGTATCTAACCCTGTACCTGCCCTGGGAGTGTTTGATGGGACAGTGTAGAGGGAGCTTTACTCTGTATCTAACACTGTACCTGCCCTGGGAGTGTTTGATGGGACAGTGTAGAGGGAGCTTTACTCTGTATCTAACCCTGTATCTTCTCTGGGAGTGTTAGATGGGACAGTGTAGAGGGAGCTTTACTCTGTATCTAACCCTGTACCTGCCCTGGGAGTGTTTGATGGGACAGTGTGGAGGGAGCTTTACTCTGTATCGAACGCTGTACCTGCCCTTGGAGTGTTTGACGTGACAGTGTAGAGGGAGCTTTATTCTGTTTCTAACCCTGGACCTGCTCTGGGAGTGTTTGACGTGACAGTGCAGAGGGAGCTTTACTCTGTATCTAACCCTGTACCTGCCCTGGGAGTGTTTGATGGGACAGTGTAGAGGGAGCTTTAGTCTGTATCTAACCCTGTACCTGCCCTTGGAGTGTTTGATGGGACAGTGTAGAGGGAGCTTTACTCTGTATCTAACCCTGTACCAGCCCTGGGAGTGTTTGATGGGACAGTGTAGAGGGAGCTTTACTCTGTACCTATCCGTGTACCTGCCCTGGGAGTGTTTGACGGGACAGTGCAGAGGGAGCTTTACTCTGTGACTAAACCTGTACCTGCCCTGGGAGTGTTTGACGGGACAGTGTAGAGGGAGCTTTACTCTGTACCTATCCGTGTACCTGCCCTGGGAGTGTTTGACGGGACAGTGTAGAGGGAGCTTTACTCTGTATCTAACCCTGAACTTGCCCTGGGAGTGTTTGATGGGACAGTGTAGAGGGAGCTTTACTCTGTATCTAACACTGAACTTGCCCTGGGAGTGTTTGATGGGATAGTGTAGAGGGAGCTTTACTCTGTATCTAACCCTGTACCTGCCCTGGGAGTGTTTGATGGGACAGTGTAGAGGGAGCTTTACTCTGTATCGAACACTGTACCTGCCCTGGGAGTGTTTGATTGGACAGTGTAGAGGGAGCTTTACTCTGTATCTAACCCTGTCCCTGCCCTGGGAGTGTTTGATGGGTCAGTGTAGAGGGAGCTTTATTCTGTATCGAACTCATGCTGTACCTGCCCTTGGGAGTGATTGACAGGACAGTGTAGAGGGAGCTTTACTCTGTATCGAACGCTGTACCTGCCCTTGGAGTGTTTGACGGGACAGTGTAGAGGGAGCTTTATTCTGTTTCTAACCCTGGACCTGCTCTGGGAGTGTTTGACGTGACAGTGCAGAGGGAGCTTTACTCTGTATCTAACCCTGTACCTGCCCTGGGAGTGTTTGATGGGACAGTGTAGAGGGAGCTTTACTCTGTATCTAACCCTGTACCTGCCCTGGGAGTGTTTGATGGGACAGTGTAGAGGGAGCTTTACTCTGTATCTAACCCTGTACCTGCCCTGGGAGTGTTTGACGGGACAGTGTAGATGGAGCTTTACTCTGTGACTAAGCCTGTACCTGCCCTGGGAGTGTTTGATGGGACAGTGCAGAGGGAGCTTTACTCTGTGACTAAGCCTGTACCTGCCCTGGGAGTGTTTGACGGGACAGTGTAGAGGGAGCTTTACTCTGTACCTATCCGTGTACCTGCCCTGGGAGTGTTTGACGGGACAGTGTAGAGGGAGCTTTACTCTGTATCTAACCCTGAACTTGCCCTGGGAGTATTTGATGGGACAGTGTAGAGGGACTTTACTCTGTATCTAACACTGAACTTGCCCTGGGAGTGTTTGATGGGATAGTGTAGAGGGAGCTTTACTCTGTATCTAACCCTGTACCTGCCCTGGGAGTGTTTGATGGGACAGTGTAGAGGGAGCTTTACTCTGTATCTAACCCTGTCCCTGCCCTGGGAGTGTTTGATGGGTCAGTGTAGAGGGAGCTTTACTCTGTATCAAACCCTGTACCTGGCCTGGGAGTGTTTGATGGGACAGTGTAGAGGGAGCTTTATTCTGTATCGAACTCATGCTGTACCTGCCCTTGGGAGTGATTGACAGGACAGTGTAGAGGGAGCTTTACTCTATATCGAACGCTGTACCTGCCCTTGGAGTGTTTGACGGGACAGTGTAGAGGGAGCTTTATTCTGTTTCTAACCCTGGACCTGCTCTGGGAGTGTTTGACGTGACAGTGCAGAGGGAGCTTTACTCTGTATCTAACCCTGTACCTGCCCTGGGAGTGTTTGATGGGACAGTGTAGAGGGAGCTTTACTCTGTATCTAACCCTGTACCTGCCCTGGGAGTGTTTGATGGGACAGTGTAGAGGGAGCTTTACTCTGTATCTAACCCTGTACCTGCCCTGGGAGTGTTTGACGGGACAGTGTAGATGGAGCTTTACTCTGTGACTAAGCCTGTACCTGCCCTGGGAGTGTTTGACGGGACAGTGCAGAGGGAGCTTTACTCTGTGACTAAGCCTGTACCTGCCCTGGGAGTGTTTGACGGGACAGTGTAGAGGGAGCTTTACTCTGTACCTATCCGTGTACCTGCCCTGGGAGTGTTTGACGGGACAGTGTAGAGGGAGCTTTACTCTGTATCTAACCCTGTACCTGCCCTGGGAGTGTTTGACGGGACAGTGTCGAGGGAGCTTTGCTCTGTATCTAACCCTGTACCTGCCCTGGGAGTGTTTGATGGGACAGTCTAGAGGGAGCTTTACTCTGTACCAATCCGTGTACCTGCCCTGGGAGTGTTTGACGGGACAGTGTAGAGGGAGCTTTACTCTGTATCTATCCCTGTACCTGCCCTGGGAGTGTTTGATGGGACATTGTAGAGGGAGCTTTACTCTGTATCTAACCCTGTACCTCCCTGGGAGTGTTTGATGGGACAGTGTAGAGGGAGCTTTACTCTGTACCAATCCGTGTACCTGCCCTGGGAGTGTTTGACGGGACAGTGTAGAGGGAGCTTTACTCTGTATCTAACCCGGCACCTGCCCTGGGAGTGTTTGATGGGACATTGTAGAGGGAGCTTTACTCTGTATCTAACCCTGTACCTGCCCTGGGAGTGTTTGACGGGACAGTGCAGAGGGAGCTTTACTCTGTATCTAACCCTGTACCTGCCCTGGGAGTGATTGACGGGACAGTGTAGAGGGGACTTTACCCTGTTTCTAACCCTGTACGTGCCCTGGGAGTGTTTGATGGGCTAGTTTAGAGGGAGCTTTACTCTGTATCTAACCCTGTACCTGCCCTGGGAGTGTTTGATGGGACAGTGTAGAGGGAGCTTTACTCTGTATCTAACCCTTTACCTGCCCTGGGAGTGTTTGATGGGACAGTGTAGAGGGAGCTTTACTCTGTATCTAACCCTGGACCTGCCCTGGGAGTGTTTGATGGGACAGTGTAGAGGGAGCTTTACTCTGTATCTAACCCTTTACCTGCCCTGGGAATGTTTGATGGGACAGTGTAGAGGGAGCTTTACTCTGGATTTAACCCTGTACCTGCCCTGGGAGTGTTTGATGGGACAGTGTAGAGGGAGCTTTACTCTGTATCTAACCCTATCCCTGCCCTGGTAGTGTTTGATGGGTCAGTGTGGAGGGAGCTTTACTTTGTATCTAACCCTGTACCTGCCCTGGGAGTGTTTGATGTGACAGTGTAGAGGGAGCTTTACTCTGTATTTAACCCTGCACCTGCCCTGGGAGTGTTTGATGGGACAGTGTAGAGGGAGCTTTAATCTGTATCTAACCCTGTATCTTCTCTGGGAGTGTTAGATGGGACAGTGTAGAGGGAGCTATACTCTGTATCTAACCCTGTACCTGGCCTGGGAGTGTTTGATGGGACAGTGTAGAGGGAGCTTTATTCTGTAGCTAACTCATGCTGTACCTGCCCTTGGGAGTGATTGACAGGACAGTGTAGAGGGAGCTTTACTCTGTATCGAACGCTGTACCTGCCCTTGGAGTGTTTGACGTGACAGTGTAGAGGGAGCTTTATTCTGTTTCTAACCCTGGACCTGCTCTGGGAGTGTTTGACGTGACAGTGCAGAGGGAGCTTTACTCTGTATCTAACCCTGTACCTGCCCTGGGAGTGTTTGATGGGACAGTGTAGAGGGAGCTTTAGTCTGTATCTGACCCTGTACCTGCCCTTGGAGTGCTTGACGGGACAGTGCAGAGGGAGCTTTACTCTGTGACTAAACCTGTACCTGCCCTGGGAGTGTTTGACGGGACAGTGTAGAGGGAGCTTTACTCTGTATCTAACCCTGTACGTGCCCTGGGAGTGTTTGACGGGACAGTGTAGAGGGAGCTTTACTCTGTATCTAACCCTGAACTTGCCCTGGGAGTGTTTGATGGGACAGTGTAGAGGGACTTTACTCTGTATCTAACACTGTACCTGCCCTGGGAGTGTTTGATGGGACAGTGCAGAGGGAGCTTTACTCTGTATCTAACCCTGTACCTGCCCTGGGAGTGTTTGATGGGACAGTGTAGAGGGAGCTTTACTCTGTATCTAACACTGTACCTGCCCTGGGAGTGTTTGATGGGACAGTGTAGAGGGAGCTTTACTCTGTATCTAACCCTGTCCCTGCCCTCGGAGTGTTTGATGGGTCAGTGTAGAGGGAGCTTTACTCTGTATCAAACCCTTTACCTGGCCTGGGAGTGTTTGATGGGACAGTGTAGAGTGAGCTTTATTCTGTATCGAACTCGTGCTGTACCTGCCCTTGGGAGTGATTGACAGGACAGTGTAGAGGGAGCTTTACTCTGTATCGAACGCTGTACCTGCCCTTGGAGTGTTTGACGGGACAGTGTAGAGGGAGCTTTATTCTGTTTCTAACCCTGGACCTGCTCTGGGAGTGTTTGACATGACAGTGCAGAGGGAGCTTTACTCTGTATCTAACCCTGTACCTGCCCTGGGAGTGTTTGATGGGACAGTGTAGAGGGAGCTTTACTCTGTATCTAACCCTGTACCTGCCCTGGGAGTGTTTGATGGGACAGTGTAGAGGGAGCTTTACTCTGTATCTAACCCTGTACCTGCCCTGGGAGTGTTTGACGGGACAGTGTAGATGGAGCTTTACTCTGTGACTAAGCCTGTACCTGCCCTGTGAGTGTTTGACGGGACAGTGCAGAGGGAGCTTTACTCTGTGACTAAGCCTGTACCTGCCCTGGGAGTGTTTGACGGGACAGTGTAGAGGGAGCTTTACTCTGTACCTATCCGTGTACCTGCCCTGGGAGTGTTTGACGGGACAGTATAGAGGGAGCTTTACTCTGTATCTAACCCTGTACCTGCCCTGGGAGTGTTTGACGGGACAGTGTAGAGGGAGCTTTGCTCTGTATCTAACCCTGTACCTGCCCTGGGAGTGTTTGATGGGACAGTGTAGAGGGAGCTTTACTCTGTATCTAACCCTGTACCTGCCCTGGGAGTGTTTGATGGGACAGTCTAGAGGGAGCTTTACTCTGTACCAATCCGTGTACCTGCCCTGTGAGTGTTTGACGGGACAGTGTAGAGGGAGCTTTACTCTGTATCTATCCCTGTACCTGCCCTGGGAGTGTTTGATGGGACATTGTAGAGGGAGCTTTACTCTGTATCTAACCCTGTACCTGCCCTGGGAGTGTTTGACGGGACAGTGCAGAGGGAGCTTTACTCTGTATCTAACCCTGTACCTGCCCTGGGAGTGATTGACGGGACAGTGTAGAGGGAGCTTTACCCTGTTTCTAACCCTGTACGTGCCCTGGGAGTGTTTGATGGGCTAGTTTAGAGGGAGCTTTACTCTGTATCTAACCCTGTACCTGCCCTGGGAGTGTTTGATGGGACAGTGTAGAGGGAGCTTTACTCTGTATCTAACCCTTTACCTGCCCTGGGAATGTTTGATGGGACAGTGTAGAGGGAGCTTTACTCTGGATTTAACCCTGTACCTGCCCTGGGAGTGTTTGATGGGACAGTGTAGAGGGAGCTTTACTCTGTGACTAAACCTGTACCTGCCCTGGGAGTGTTTGACGGGACAGTGTAGAGGGAGCTTTACTCTGTATCTAACCCTGTACGTGCCCTGGGAGTGTTTGACGGGACAGTGTAGAGGGAGCTTTACTCTGTATCTAACCCTGAACTTGCCCTGGGAGTGTTTGATGGGACAGTGTAGAGGGAGCTTTACTCTGTATCTAACCCTGAACTTGCCCTGGGAGTGTTTGATGGGACAGTCTAGAGGGAGCTTTACTCTGTACCAATCCGTGTACCTGCCCTGGGAGTGTTTGACGGGACAGTGTAGAGGGAGCTTTACTCTGTATCTATCCCTGTACCTGCCCTGGGAGTGTTTGATGGGACATTGTAGAGGGAGCTTTACTCTGTATCTAACCCTGTACCTCCCTGGGAGTGTTTGATGGGACAGTGTAGAGGGAGCTTTACTCTGTACCAATCCGTGTACCTGCCCTGGGAGTGTTTGACGGGACAGTGTAGAGGGAGCTTTACTCTGTATCTAACCCGGCACCTGCCCTGGGAGTGTTTGATGGGACATTGTAGAGGGAGCTTTACTCTGTATCTAACCCTGTACCTGCCCTGGGAGTGTTTGACGGGACAGTGCAGAGGGAGCTTTACTCTGTATCTAACCCTGTACCTGCCCTGGGAGTGATTGACGGGACAGTGTAGAGGGGACTTTACCCTGTTTCTAACCCTGTACGTGCCCTGGGAGTGTTTGATGGGCTAGTTTAGAGGGAGCTTTACTCTGTATCTAACCCTGTACCTGCCCTGGGAGTGTTTGATGGGACAGTGTAGAGGGAGCTTTACTCTGTATCTAACCCTTTACCTGCCCTGGGAGTGTTTGATGGGACAGTGTAGAGGGAGCTTTACTCTGTATCTAACCCTGTACCTGCCCTGGGAGTGTTTGATGGGACAGTGTAGAGGGAGCTTTACTCTGTATCTAACCCTTTACCTGCCCTGGGAATGTTTGATGGGACAGTGTAGAGGGAGCTTTACTCTGGATTTAACCCTGTACCTGCCCTGGGAGTGTTTGATGGGACAGTGTAGAGGGAGCTTTACTCTGTATCTAACCCTATCCCTGCCCTGGTAGTGTTTGATGGGTCAGTGTGGAGGGAGCTTAACTTTGTATCTAACCCTGTACCTGCCCTGGGAGTGTTTGATGTGACAGTGTAGAGGGAGCTTTACTCTGTATTTAACCCTGCACCTGCCCTGGGAGTGTTTGATGGGACAGTGTAGAGGGAGCTTTAATCTGTATCTAACCCTGTATCTTCTCTGGGAGTGTTAGATGGGACAGTGTAGAGGGAGCTATACTCTGTATCTAACCCTGTACCTGGCCTGGGAGTGTTTGATGGGACAGTGTAGAGGGAGCTTTATTCTGTAGCTAACTCATGCTGTACCTGCCCTTGGGAGTGATTGACAGGACAGTGTAGAGGGAGCTTTACTCTGTAGCTAACTCATGCTGTACCTGCCCTTGGGAGTGATTGACAGGACAGTGTAGAGGGAGCTTTACTCTGTATCTAACCCTGTACCTGCCCTGGGAGTGTTTGACGGGACAGTGTAGATGGAGCTTTACTCTGTGACTAAGCCTGTACCTGCCCTGTGAGTGTTTGACGGGACAGTGCAGAGGGAGCTTTACTCTGTGACTAAGCCTGTACCTGCCCTGGGAGTGTTTGACGGGACAGTGCAGAGGGAGCTTTACTCTGTACCTATCCGTGTACCTGCCCTGGGAGTGTTTGACGGGACAGTATAGAGGGAGCTTTACTCTGTATCTAACCCTGTACCTGCCCTGGGAGTGTTTGACGGGACAGTGTAGAGGGAGCTTTGCTCTGTATCTAACCCTGTACCTGCCCTGGGAGTGTTTGATGGGACAGTGTAGAGGGAGCTTTACTCTGTATCTAACCCTGTACCTGCCCTGGGAGTGTTTGATGGGACAGTCTAGAGGGAGCTTTACTCTGTACCAATCCGTGTACCTGCCCTGTGAGTGTTTGACGGGACAGTGTAGAGGGAGCTTTACTCTGTATCTATCCCTGTACCTGCCCTGGGAGTGTTTGATGGGACATTGTAGAGGGAGCTTTACTCTGTATCTAACCCTGTACCTGCCCTGGGAGTGTTTGACGGGACAGTGCAGAGGGAGCTTTACTCTGTATCTAACCCTGTACCTGCCCTGGGAGTGATTGACGGGACAGTGTAGAGGGAGCTTTACCCTGTTTCTAACCCTGTACGTGCCCTGGGAGTGTTTGATGGGCTAGTTTAGAGGGAGCTTTACTCTGTATCTAACCCTGTACCTGCCCTGGGAGTGTTTGATGGGACAGTGTAGAGGGAGCTTTACTCTGTATCTAACCCTTTACCTGCCCTGGGAATGTTTGATGGGACAGTGTAGAGGGAGCTTTACTCTGGATTTAACCCTGTACCTGCCCTGGGAGTGTTTGATGGGACAGTGTAGAGGGAGCTTTACTCTGTGACTAAACCTGTACCTGCCCTGGGAGTGTTTGACGGGACAGTGTAGAGGGAGCTTTACTCTGTATCTAACCCTGTACGTGCCCTGGGAGTGTTTGACGGGACAGTGTAGAGGGAGCTTTACTCTGTATCTAACCCTGAACTTGCCCTGGGAGTGTTTGATGGGACAGTGTAGAGGGAGCTTTACTCTGTATCTAACCCTGAACTTGCCCTGGGAGTGTTTGATGGGACAGTCTAGAGGGAGCTTTACTCTGTACCAATCCGTGTACCTGCCCTGGGAGTGTTTGACGGGACAGTGTAGAGGGAGCTTTACTCTGTATCTATCCCTGTACCTGCCCTGGGAGTGTTTGATGGGACATTGTAGAGGGAGCTTTACTCTGTATCTAACCCTGTACCTCCCTGGGAGTGTTTGATGGGACAGTGTAGAGGGAGCTTTACTCTGTACCAATCCGTGTACCTGCCCTGGGAGTGTTTGACGGGACAGTGTAGAGGGAGCTTTACTCTGTATCTAACCCGGCACCTGCCCTGGGAGTGTTTGATGGGACATTGTAGAGGGAGCTTTACTCTGTATCTAACCCTGTACCTGCCCTGGGAGTGTTTGACGGGACAGTGCAGAGGGAGCTTTACTCTGTATCTAACCCTGTACCTGCCCTGGGAGTGATTGACGGGACAGTGTAGAGGGGACTTTACCCTGTTTCTAACCCTGTACGTGCCCTGGGAGTGTTTGATGGGCTAGTTTAGAGGGAGCTTTACTCTGTATCTAACCCTGTACCTGCCCTGGGAGTGTTTGATGGGACAGTGTAGAGGGAGCTTTACTCTGTATCTAACCCTTTACCTGCCCTGGGAGTGTTTGATGGGACAGTGTAGAGGGAGCTTTACTCTGTATCTAACCCTGTACCTGCCCTGGGAGTGTTTGATGGGACAGTGTAGAGGGAGCTTTACTCTGTATCTAACCCTTTACCTGCCCTGGGAATGTTTGATGGGACAGTGTAGAGGGAGCTTTACTCTGGATTTAACCCTGTACCTGCCCTGGGAGTGTTTGATGGGACAGTGTAGAGGGAGCTTTACTCTGTATCTAACCCTATCCCTGCCCTGGTAGTGTTTGATGGGTCAGTGTGGAGGGAGCTTTACTTTGTATCTAACCCTGTACCTGCCCTGGGAGTGTTTGATGTGACAGTGTAGAGGGAGCTTTACTCTGTATTTAACCCTGCACCTGCCCTGGGAGTGTTTGATGGGACAGTGTAGAGGGAGCTTTAATCTGTATCTAACCCTGTATCTTCTCTGGGAGTGTTAGATGGGACAGTGTAGAGGGAGCTATACTCTGTATCTAACCCTGTACCTGGCCTGGGAGTGTTTGATGGGACAGTGTAGAGGGAGCTTTATTCTGTAGCTAACTCATGCTGTACCTGCCCTTGGGAGTGATTGACAGGACAGTGTAGAGGGAGCTTTACTCTGTATCGAACGCTGTACCTGCCCTTGGAGTGTTTGACGTGACAGTGTAGAGGGAGCTTTATTCTGTTTCTAACCCTGGACCTGCTCTGGGAGTGTTTGACGTGACAGTGCAGAGGGAGCTTTACTCTGTATCTAACCCTGTACCTGCCCTGGGAGTGTTTGATGGGACAGTGTAGAGGGAGCTTTAGTCTGTATCTAACCCTGTACCTGCCCTTGGAGTGCTTGACGGGACAGTGCAGAGGGAGCTTTACTCTGTGACTAAACCTGTACCTGCCCTGGGAGTGTTTGACGGGACAGTGTAGAGGGAGCTTTACTCTGTATCTAACCCTGTACGTGCCCTGGGAGTGTTTGACGGGACAGTGTAGAGGGAGCTTTACTCTGTATCTAACCCTGAACTTGCCCTGGGAGTGTTTGATGGGACAGTGTAGAGGGACTTTACTCTGTATCTAACACTGTACCTGCCCTGGGAGTGTTTGATGGGACAGTGCAGAGGGAGCTTTACTCTGTATCTAACCCTGTACCTGCCCTGGGAGTGTTTGATGGGACAGTGTAGAGGGAGCTTTACTCTGTATCTAACACTGTACCTGCCCTGGGAGTGTTTGATGGGACAGTGTAGAGGGAGCTTTACTCTGTATCTAACCCTGTCCCTGCCCTCGGAGTGTTTGATGGGTCAGTGTAGAGGGAGCTTTACTCTGTATCAAACCCTTTACCTGGCCTGGGAGTGTTTGATGGGACAGTGTAGAGTGAGCTTTATTCTGTATCGAACTCGTGCTGTACCTGCCCTTGGGAGTGATTGACAGGACAGTGTAGAGGGAGCTTTACTCTGTATCGAACGCTGTACCTGCCCTTGGAGTGTTTGACGGGACAGTGTAGAGGGAGCTTTATTCTGTTTCTAACCCTGGACCTGCTCTGGGAGTGTTTGACATGACAGTGCAGAGGGAGCTTTACTCTGTATCTAACCCTGTACCTGCCCTGGGAGTGTTTGATGGGACAGTGTAGAGGGAGCTTTACTCTGTATCTAACCCTGTACCTGCCCTGGGAGTGTTTGATGGGACAGTGTAGAGGGAGCTTTACTCTGTATCTAACCCTGTACCTGCCCTGGGAGTGTTTGACGGGACAGTGTAGATGGAGCTTTACTCTGTGACTAAGCCTGTACCTGCCCTGTGAGTGTTTGACGGGACAGTGCAGAGGGAGCTTTACTCTGTGACTAAGCCTGTACCTGCCCTGGGAGTGTTTGACGGGACAGTGTAGAGGGAGCTTTACTCTGTACCTATCCGTGTACCTGCCCTGGGAGTGTTTGACGGGACAGTATAGAGGGAGCTTTACTCTGTATCTAACCCTGTACCTGCCCTGGGAGTGTTTGACGGGACAGTGTAGAGGGAGCTTTGCTCTGTATCTAACCCTGTACCTGCCCTGGGAGTGTTTGATGGGACAGTGTAGAGGGAGCTTTACTCTGTATCTAACCCTGTACCTGCCCTGGGAGTGTTTGATGGGACAGTCTAGAGGGAGCTTTACTCTGTACCAATCCGTGTACCTGCCCTGTGAGTGTTTGACGGGACAGTGTAGAGGGAGCTTTACTCTGTATCTATCCCTGTACCTGCCCTGGGAGTGTTTGATGGGACATTGTAGAGGGAGCTTTACTCTGTATCTAACCCTGTACCTGCCCTGGGAGTGTTTGACGGGACAGTGCAGAGGGAGCTTTACTCTGTATCTAACCCTGTACCTGCCCTGGGAGTGATTGACGGGACAGTGTAGAGGGAGCTTTACCCTGTTTCTAACCCTGTACGTGCCCTGGGAGTGTTTGATGGGCTAGTTTAGAGGGAGCTTTACTCTGTATCTAACCCTGTACCTGCCCTGGGAGTGTTTGATGGGACAGTGTAGAGGGAGCTTTACTCTGTATCTAACCCTTTACCTGCCCTGGGAATGTTTGATGGGACAGTGTAGAGGGAGCTTTACTCTGGATTTAACCCTGTACCTGCCCTGGGAGTGTTTGATGGGACAGTGTAGAGGGAGCTTTACTCTGTATCTAACCCTATCCCTGCCCTGGTAGTGTTTGATGGGTCAGTGTAGAGGGAGCTTTACTTTGTATCTAACCCTGTACCTGCCCTGGGAGTGTTTGATGTGACAGTGTAGAGGGAGCTTTACTCTGTATTTAACCCTGCACCTGCCCTGGGAGTGTTTGATGGGACAGTGTAGAGGGAGCTTTAATCTGTATCTAACCCTGTATCTTCTCTGGGAGTGTTAGATGGGACAGTGTAGAGGGAGCTATACTCTGTATCTAACCCTGTACCTGGCCTGGGAGTGTTTGATGGGACAGTGTAGAGGGAGCTTTATTCTGTAGCTAACTCATGCTGTACCTGCCCTTGGGAGTGATTGACAGGACAGTGTAGAGGGAGCTTTACTCTGTATCGAACGCTGTACCTGCCCTTGGAGTGTTTGACGTGACAGTGTAGAGGGAGCTTTATTCTGTTTCTAACCCTGGACCTGCTCTGGGAGTGTTTGACGTGACAGTGCAGAGGGAGCTTTACTCTGTATCTAACCCTGTACCTGCCCTGGGAGTGTTTGATGGGACAGTGTAGAGGGAGCTTTAGTCTGTATCTAACCCTGTACCTGCCCTTGGAGTGTTTGATGGGACAGTGTAGAGGGAGCTTTACTCTGTATCTAACCCTGTACCAGCCCTGGGAGTGTTTGATGGGACAGTGTAGAGGGAGCTTTACTCTGTGACTAAACCTGTACCTGCCCTGGGAGTGTTTGACGGGACAGTGCAGAGGGAGCTTTACTCTGTGACTAAACCTGTACCTGCCCTGGGAGTGTTTGACGGGACAGTGTAGAGGGAGCTTTACTCTGTACCTATCCGTGTACCTGCCCTGGGAGTGTTTGACGGGACAGTGTAGAGGGAGCTTTACTCTGTATCTAACCCTGAACTTGCCCTGGGAGTGTTTGATGGGACAGTGTAGAGGGAGCTTTACTCTGTATCTAACACTGAACTTGCCCTGGGAGTGTTTGATGGGATAGTGTAGAGGGAGCTTTACTCTGTATCTAACCCTGTACCTGCCCTGGGAGTGTTTGATGGGACAGTGTAGAGGGAGCTTTACTCTGTATCGAACACTGTACCTGCCCTGGGAGTGTTTGATTGGACAGTGTAGAGGGAGCTTTACTCTGTATCTAACCCTGTCCCTGCCCTGGGAGTGTTTGATGGGTCAGTGTAGAGGGAGCTTTATTCTGTATCGAACTCATGCTGTACCTGCCCTTGGGAGTGATTGACAGGACAGTGTAGAGGGAGCTTTACTCTGTATCGAACGCTGTACCTGCCCTTGGAGTGTTTGACGGGACAGTGTAGAGGGAGCTTTATTCTGTTTCTAACCCTGGACCTGCTCTGGGAGTGTTTGACGTGACAGTGCAGAGGGAGCTTTACTCTGTATCTAACCCTGTACCTGCCCTGGGAGTGTTTGATGGGACAGTGTATGGGAGCTTTACTCTGTATCTAACCCTGTACCTGCCCTGGGAGTGTTTGATGGGACAGTGTAGAGGGAGCTTTACTCTGTATCTAACCCTGTACCTGCCCTGGGAGTGTTTGACGGGACAGTGTAGATGGAGCTTTACTCTGTGACTAAGCCTGTACCTGCCCTGGGAGTGTTTGACGGGACAGTGCAGAGGGAGCTTTACTCTGTACCTATCCGTGTACCTGCCCTGGGAGTGTTTGACGGGACAGTGTAGAGGGAGCTTTACTCTGTACCTATCCGTGTACCTGCCCTGGGAGTGTTTGACGGGACAGTGTAGAGGGAGCTTTACTCTGTATCTAACCCTGAACTTGCCCTGGGAGTATTTGATGGGACAGTGTAGAGGGACTTTACTCTGTATCTAACACTGAACTTGCCCTGGGAGTGTTTGATGGGATAGTGTAGAGGGAGCTTTACTCTGTATCTAACCCTGTACCTGCCCTGGGAGTGTTTGATGGGACAGTGTAGAGGGAGCTTTACTCTGTATCTAACCCTGTCCCTGCCCTGGGAGTGTTTGATGGGTCAGTGTAGAGGGAGCTTTACTCTGTATCAAACCCTGTACCTGGCCTGGGAGTGTTTGATGGGACAGTGTAGAGGGAGCTTTATTCTGTATCGAACTCATGCTGTACCTGCCCTTGGGAGTGATTGACAGGACAGTGTAGAGGGAGCTTTACTCTATATCGAACGCTGTACCTGCCCTTGGAGTGTTTGACGGGACAGTGTAGAGGGAGCTTTATTCTGTTTCTAACCCTGGACCTGCTCTGGGAGTGTTTGACGTGACAGTGCAGAGGGAGCTTTACTCTGTATCTAACCCTGTACCTGCCCTGGGAGTGTTTGACGGGACAGTGTAGATGGAGCTTTACTCTGTGACTAAGCCTGTACCTGCCCTGGGAGTGTTTGACGGGACAGTGCAGAGGGAGCTTTACTCTGTGACTAAGCCTGTACCTGCCCTGGGAGTGTTTGACGGGACAGTGTAGAGGGAGCTTTACTCTGTACCTATCCGTGTACCTGCCCTGGGAGTGTTTGACGGGACAGTGTAGAGGGAGCTTTACTCTGTATCTAACCCTGTACCTGCCCTGGGAGTGTTTGACGGGACAGTGTCGAGGGAGCTTTGCTCTGTATCTAACCCTGTACCTGCCCTGGGAGTGTTTGATGGGACAGTCTAGAGGGAGCTTTACTCTGTACCAATCCGTGTACCTGCCCTGGGAGTGTTTGACGGGACAGTGTAGAGGGAGCTTTACTCTGTATCTATCCCTGTACCTGCCCTGGGAGTGTTTGATGGGACATTGTAGAGGGAGCTTTACTCTGTATCTAACCCTGTACCTCCCTGGGAGTGTTTGATGGGACAGTGTAGAGGGAGCTTTACTCTGTACCAATCCGTGTACCTGCCCTGGGAGTGTTTGACGGGACAGTGTAGAGGGAGCTTTACTCTGTATCTAACCCGGCACCTGCCCTGGGAGTGTTTGATGGGACATTGTAGAGGGAGCTTTACTCTGTATCTAACCCTGTACCTGCCCTGGGAGTGTTTGACGGGACAGTGCAGAGGGAGCTTTACTCTGTATCTAACCCTGTACCTGCCCTGGGAGTGATTGACGGGACAGTGTAGAGGGGACTTTACCCTGTTTCTAACCCTGTACGTGCCCTGGGAGTGTTTGATGGGCTAGTTTAGAGGGAGCTTTACTCTGCATCTAACCCTGTACCTGCCCTGGGAGTGTTTGATGGGACAGTGTAGAGGGAGCTTTACTCTGTATCTAACCCTTTACCTGCCCTGGGAGTGTTTGATGGGATAGTGTAGAGGGAGCTTTACTCTGTATCTAACCCTGTACCTGCCCTGGGAGTGTTTGATGGGACAGTGTAGAGGGAGCTTTACTCTGTATCTAACCCTTTACCTGCCCTGGGAATGTTTGATGGGACAGTGTAGAGGGAGCTTTACTCTGGATTTAACCCTGTACCTGCCCTGGGAGTGTTTGATGGGACAGTGTAGAGGGAGCTTTACTCTGTATCTAACCCTATCCCTGCCCTGGTAGTGTTTGATGGGTCAGTGTGGAGGGAGCTTTACTTTGTATCTAACCCTGTACCTGCCCTGGGAGTGTTTGATGTGACAGTGTAGAGGGAGCTTTACTCTGTATTTAACCCTGCACCTGCCCTGGGAGTGTTTGATGGGACAGTGTAGAGGGAGCTTTAATCTGTATCTAACCCTGTATCTTCTCTGGGAGTGTTAGATGGGACAGTGTAGAGGGAGCTATACTCTGTATCTAACCCTGTACCTGGCCTGGGAGTGTTTGATGGGACAGTGTAGAGGGAGCTTTATTCTGTAGCTAACTCATGCTGTACCTGCCCTTGGGAGTGATTGACAGGACAGTGTAGAGGGAGCTTTACTCTGTATCGAACGCTGTACCTGCCCTTGGAGTGTTTGACGTGACAGTGTAGAGGGAGCTTTATTCTGTTTCTAACCCTGGACCTGCTCTGGGAGTGTTTGACGTGACAGTGCAGAGGGAGCTTTACTCTGTATCTAACCCTGTACCTGCCCTGGGAGTGTTTGATGGGACAGTGTAGAGGGAGCTTTAGTCTGTATCTAACCCTGTACCTGCCCTTGGAGTGCTTGACGGGACAGTGCAGAGGGAGCTTTACTCTGTGACTAAACCTGTACCTGCCCTGGGAGTGTTTGACGGGACAGTGTAGAGGGAGCTTTACTCTGTATCTAACCCTGTACCTGCCCTGGGAGTGTTTGACGGGACAGTGTAGAGGGAGCTTTACTCTGTATCTAACCCTGAACTTGCCCTGGGAGTGTTTGATGGGACAGTGTAGAGGGACTTTACTCTGTATCTAACACTGTACCTGCCCTGGGAGTGTTTGATGGGACAGTGCAGAGGGAGCTTTACTCTGTATCTAACCCTGTACCTGCCCTGGGAGTGTTTGATGGGACAGTGTAGAGGGAGCTTTACTCTGTATCTAACACTGTACCTGCCCTGGGAGTGTTTGATGGGACAGTGTAGAGGGAGCTTTACTCTGTATCTAACCCTGTCCCTGCCCTCGGAGTGTTTGATGGGTCAGTGTAGAGGGAGCTTTACTCTGTATCAAACCCTTTACCTGGCCTGGGAGTGTTTGATGGGACAGTGTAGAGTGAGCTTTATTCTGTATCGAACTCGTGCTGTACCTGCCCTTGGGAGTGATTGACAGGACAGTGTAGAGGGAGCTTTACTCTGTATCGAACGCTGTACCTGCCCTTGGAGTGTTTGACGGGACAGTGTAGAGGGAGCTTTATTCTGTTTCTAACCCTGGACCTGCTCTGGGAGTGTTTGACATGACAGTGCAGAGGGAGCTTTACTCTGTATCTAACCCTGTACCTGCCCTGGGAGTGTTTGATGGGACAGTGTAGAGGGAGCTTTACTCTGTATCTAACCCTGTACCTGCCCTGGGAGTGTTTGATGGGACAGTGTAGAGGGAGCTTTACTCTGTATCTAACCCTGTACCTGCCCTGGGAGTGTTTGACGGGACAGTGTAGATGGAGCTTTACTCTGTGACTAAGCCTGTACCTGCCCTGTGAGTGTTTGACGGGACAGTGCAGAGGGAGCTTTACTCTGTGACTAAGCCTGTACCTGCCCTGGGAGTGTTTGACGGGACAGTGTAGAGGGAGCTTTACTCTGTACCTATCCGTGTACCTGCCCTGGGAGTGTTTGACGGGACAGTATAGAGGGAGCTTTACTCTGTATCTAACCCTGTACCTGCCCTGGGAGTGTTTGACGGGACAGTGTAGAGGGAGCTTTGCTCTGTATCTAACCCTGTACCTGCCCTGGGAGTGTTTGATGGGACAGTGTAGAGGGAGCTTTACTCTGTATCTAACCCTGTACCTGCCCTGGGAGTGTTTGATGGGACAGACTAGAGGGAGCTTTACTCTGTACCAATCCGTGTACCTGCCCTGTGAGTGTTTGACGGGACAGTGTAGAGGGAGCTTTACTCTGTATCTATCCCTGTACCTGCCCTGGGAGTGTTTGATGGGACATTGTAGAGGGAGCTTTACTCTGTATCTAACCCTGTACCTGCCCTGGGAGTGTTTGACGGGACAGTGCAGAGGGAGCTTTACTCTGTATCTAACCCTGTACCTGCCCTGGGAGTGATTGACGGGACAGTGTAGAGGGAGCTTTACCCTGTTTCTAACCCTGTACGTGCCCTGGGAGTGTTTGATGGGCTAGTTTAGAGGGAGCTTTACTCTGTATCTAACCCTGTACCTGCCCTGGGAGTGTTTGATGGGACAGTGTAGAGGGAGCTTTACTCTGTATCTAACCCTTTACCTGCCCTGGGAATGTTTGATGGGACAGTGTAGAGGGAGCTTTACTCTGGATTTAACCCTGTACCTGCCCTGGGAGTGTTTGATGGGACAGTGTAGAGGGAGCTTTACTCTGTATCTAACCCTATCCCTGCCCTGGTAGTGTTTGATGGGTCAGTGTAGAGGGAGCTTTACTTTGTATCTAACCCTGTACCTGCCCTGGGAGTGTTTGATGTGACAGTGTAGAGGGAGCTTTACTCTGTATTTAACCCTGCACCTGCCCTGGGAGTGTTTGATGGGACAGTGTAGAGGGAGCTTTAATCTGTATCTAACCCTGTATCTTCTCTGGGAGTGTTAGATGGGACAGTGTAGAGGGAGCTATACTCTGTATCTAACCCTGTACCTGGCCTGGGAGTGTTTGATGGGACAGTGTAGAGGGAGCTTTATTCTGTAGCTAACTCATGCTGTACCTGCCCTTGGGAGTGATTGACAGGACAGTGTAGAGGGAGCTTTACTCTGTATCGAACGCTGTACCTGCCCTTGGAGTGTTTGACGTGACAGTGTAGAGGGAGCTTTATTCTGTTTCTAACCCTGGACCTGCTCTGGGAGTGTTTGACGTGACAGTGCAGAGGGAGCTTTACTCTGTATCTAACCCTGTACCTGCCCTGGGAGTGTTTGATGGGACAGTGTAGAGGGAGCTTTACTCTGTATCGAACGCTGTACCTGCCCTTGGAGTGTTTGACGTGACAGTGTAGAGGGAGCTTTATTCTGTTTCTAACCCTGGACCTGCTCTGGGAGTGTTTGACGTGACAGTGTAGAGGGAGCTTTACTCTGTATCTAACCCTGTACCTGCCCTGGGAGTGTTTGATGGGACAGTGTAGAGGGAGCTTTAGTCTGTATCTAACCCTGTACCTGCCCTTGGAGTGCTTGACGGGACAGTGCAGAGGGAGCTTTACTCTGTGACTAAACCTGTACCTGCCCTGGGAGTGTTTGACGGGACAGTGTAGAGGGAGCTTTACTCTGTATCTAACCCTGTACCTGCCCTGGGAGTGTTTGACGGGACAGTGTAGAGGGAGCTTTACTCTGTATCTAACCCTGAACTTGCCCTGGGAGTGTTTGATGGGACAGTGTAGAGGGACTTTACTCTGTATCTAACACTGAACTTGCCCTGGGAGTGTTTGATGGGATAGTGTAGAGGGAGCTTTACTCTGTATCTAACCCTGTACCTGCCCTGGGAGTGTTTGATGGGACAGTGTAGAGGGAGCTTTACTCTGTATCTAACACTGTACCTGCCCTGGGAGTGTTTGATGGGACAGTGTAGAGGGAGCTTTACTCTGTATCTAACCCTGTCCCTGCCCTCGGAGTGTTTGATGGGTCAGTGTAGAGGGAGCTTTACTCTGTATCAAACCCTGTACCTGGCCTGGGAGTGTTTGATGGGACAGTGTAGAGGGAGCTTTATTCTGTATCGAACTCGTGCTGTACCTGCCCTTGGGAGTGATTGACAGGACAGTGTAGAGGGAGCTTTACTCTGTATCGAACGCTGTACCTGCCCTTGGAGTGTTTGACGGGACAGTGTAGAGGGAGCTTTATTCTGTTTCTAACCCTGGACCTGCTTTGGGAGTGTTTGACATGACAGTGCAGAGGGAGCTTTACTCTGTATCTAACCCTGTACCTGCCCTGGGAGTGTTTGATGGGACAGTGTAGAGGGAGCTTTACTCTGTATCTAACCCTGTACCTGCCCTGGGAGTGTTTGATGGGACAGTGTAGAGGGAGCTTTACTCTGTATCTAACCCTGTACCTGCCCTGGGAGTGTTTGACGGGACAGTGTAGATGGAGCTTTACTCTGTGACTAAGCCTGTACCTGCCCTGTGAGTGTTTGACGGGACAGTGCAGAGGGAGCTTTACTCTGTGACTAAGCCTGTACCTGCCCTGGGAGTGTTTGACGGGACAGTGTAGAGGGAGCTTTACTCTGTACCTATCCGTGTACCTGCCCTGGGAGTGTTTGACGGGACAGTATAGAGGGAGCTTTACTCTGTATCTAACCCTGTACCTGCCCTGGGAGTGTTTGACGGGACAGTGTAGAGGGAGCTTTGCTCTGTATCTAACCCTGTCCGTGCCCTGGGAGTGTTTGATGGGACAGTCTAGAGGGAGCTTTACTCTGTACCAATCCGTGTACCTGCCCTGTGAGTGTTTGACGGGACAGTGTAGAGGGAGCTTTACTCTGTATCTATCCCTGTACCTGCCCTGGGAGTGTTTGATGGGACATTGTAGAGGGAGCTTTACTCTGTATCTAACCCTGTACCTGCCCTGGGAGTGTTTGACGGGACAGTGCAGAGGGAGCTTTACTCTGTATCTAACCCTGTACCTGCCCTGGGAGTGATTGACGGGACAGTGTAGAGGGAGCTTTACCCTGTTTCTAACCCTGTACGTGCCCTGGGAGTGTTTGATGGGCTAGTTTAGAGGGAGCTTTACTCTGTATCTAACCCTGTACCTGCCCTGGGAGTGTTTGATGGGACAGTGTAGAGGGAGCTTTACTCTGTATCTAACCCTTTACCTGCCCTGGGAGTGTTTGATGGGACAGTGTAGAGGGAGCTTTACTCTGTATCTAACCCTGTACCTGCCCTGGGAGTGTTTGATGGGACAGTGTAGAGGGAGCTTTACTCTGTATCTAACCCTTTACCTGCCCTGGGAGTGTTTGATGGGACAGTGTAGAGGGAGCTTTACTCTGGATTTAACCCTGTACCTGCCCTGGGAGTGTTTGATGGGACAGTGTAGAGGGAGCTTTACTCTGTATCTAACCCTGTCCCTGCCCTGGGAGTGTTTGATGGGTCAGTGTGGAGGGAGCTTTACTTTGTATCTAACCCTGTACCTGCCCTGGGAGTGTTTGATGTGACAGTGTAGAGGGAGCTTTACTCTGTATTTAACCCTGCTCCTGCCCTGGGATTGTTTGATGGGACAGTGTAGAGGGAGCTTTACTCTGTATTTAACCCTGCTCCTGCCCTGGGAGTGTTTGACGGGACAGTGTAGAGGGAGCTTTAATCTGTATCTAACTCTGTACCTGCCCTGGGAGTTTTTGATGGGACAGTGTGGAGGGAGCTTTACTCTGTATCTAACCCTGTACCTGCCCTGGGAGTGTTTGATTGGACAGTGTAGAGGGAGCTTTACTCTGTATTTAACCCTGCACCTGCCCTGGGAGTGTTTGATGGGACAGTGTAGAGGGAGCTTTACTCTGTATCTAACCCTGTACCTGCCCTGGGAGTGTTTGATGGGACAGTATAGAGGGAGCTTTACTCTGTATCTAACCCTGTACCTGCCCTGGGAGTGTTTGACGGGACAGTGTAGAGGGAGCTTTACTCTGTATCTAACCCTGTACCTGCCCTGGGAGTGTTTGATGGGACAGTGCAGAGGGAGCTTTACTCTGTATCTTACTCTGTACCTGCCCTGGGAGTTTTTGATGGGAAAGTGTAGAGGGAGCTTTACTCTGCATCTAACCCTGTACCTGCCCTGGGAGTGTTTGATGGGACAGTGTAGAGGGAGCTTTACTTTGTATCTAACCCTGTACCTGCCCTGGGAGTATTTGAGGTGACGGTGTGGAGGGAGCTTTACTCTGTATCTAACCCTGTACCTGCCCTGGGAGTGTTTGATGGGACAGTGTAGAGGGAGCTTTACTCTGTATCTAACTCTGTACCTGCCCTGGGAGTTTTTGATGGGACAGTGTAGAGGGAGCTTTACTCTGTATCTAACCCTGTACCTGCCCTGGGAGTGTTTGATGGGACAGTGCAGAGGGAGCTTTACTCTGTATCTAACCCGGCACCTGCCCTGGGAGTGTTTGATGGGACAGCGTAGAGGGAGCTTTACTCTGTATCTAACCCTGTACCTGCCCTGGGAGTGTTTGATGGGACAGTGCAGAGGGAGCTTTACTCTGTATCTAACCCGGCACCTGCCCTGGGAGTGTTTGATGGGACAGTGTATAGTGAGCTTTACTCTGTATCTAACCCTGTACCTGCCCTGGGAGTGTTTGATGGGACAGTGTGGAGGGAGCTTTACTCTGTATCTAACCCTGTACCTGCCCTGGGAGTGTTTGATGGGACAGTCTAGAGGGAGCTTTATCTGTATCGAACCCTGTACCTGCCCTGGGAGTGTTTGATTGGACAGTGTAGAGGGAGCTTTACTCTGTATCTAACCCGGCACCTGCCCTGGGAGTGTTTGATGGGACAGTGTAGAGTGAGCTTTACTCTGGATCTAACCCTGTACCTGCCCTGGGAGTGTTTGATGGGACATTGTAGATGGAGCTTTACTCTGTATCTAACCCTGTACCTGCCCTGGGAGTGTTTGATGGGACAGTGTAGAGTGAGCTTTACTCTGTATCTAACCCTGTCCCTGCCGTGGGAGTGTTTGATGGGACAGTGTAGAGTGAGCTTTACTCTGTATCCAACCCTGTCCCTGCCCTGGGCGTGTTTGATGGGACAGTGGAGAGGGAGCTTTCCTCTGTATCTCACCCTGTACCTGCCCTGGGAGTGTTTGATGGGACAGTGTAGAGGGAGCTTTACTCTGTATCTAACCCTGTACCTGCCCTGGGAGTGTTTGACGGGACAGTGCAGAGGGAGCTTTACTCTGTATCTAACCCTGTACCTGCCCTGGGAGTGTTTCATGGGACAGTGTAGAGGGAGCTTTACTCTGTATCTAACCCTGTACCTGCCCTGTGAGTGTTTGATGGGACAGTGTAGCTGGAGCATTACTCTGTATCTAACCCTGTACCTGCTCTGGGAGTGTTTGATGGGACAGTGTAGAGGGAGCTTTACTCTGTGTCCAACCCCGTACCTGCCCTGGGAGTGTTTGACGGGACAGTGTAGAGGGAGCTTTACTCTGTATCTAACCCTGTACCTGCCCTGGGTGTGTTTGATGGGACAGTGTAGAGGGAGCTTTACTCTGTATCTAACCCTGTACCTGCCCTGGGAGTGTTTGATGGGACAGTGTAGAGGGAGCTTTACTCTGTATCTAACCCTGTACCTGCCCTGGGAATGTTTGATGGGACAGTGTAGAGGGAGCTTTACTCTGTAACTAACCCTGTACCTGCCCTGGGAATGTTTGATGGGACAGTGTAGAGGGAGCTTTTTTCTGTATCTAACCCTGTACCTGCCCTGGGAGTGTTTGACGGGACAGTGTAGAGGGAGCTTTACTCTGTATCTAACCCTGTATCTTCTCTGGGAGTGTTAGATGGGACAGTGTAGAGGGAGCTTTACTCTGTATCTAACCCTGTACCTGGCCTGGGAGTGTTTGATGGGACAGTGTAGAGGGAGCTTTATTCTGTATCTAACCCGTGCTGTACCTGCCCTTGGGAGTGATTGACAGGACAGTGTAGAGGGAGCTTTACTCTGTATCGAACGCTGTACCTGCCCATGGAGTGTTTGACGGGACATTGTAGAGGGAGCTTTATTCTGTTTCTAACCCTGGACCTGCCCTGGGAGTGTTTGACGTGACAGTGCAGAGGGAGCTTTACTCTGTATCTCACCCTGCACCTGACCCTGGGAGTGTTTGATGGGACAGTGCAGAGGGAGCTTTACTCTGTATCTAACCCTGTACCTGCCCTGGGAGTGTTTGATGGGTCAGTGCAGAGGGAGCTTTACTCTGTATCTAACCCTGTACCTGCCCTGGGAGTGTTTGATGGGACAGTGTAGAGGGAGCTTTACTCTGCATCTAACCCTGTACCTGCCCTGGGAGTGTTTGACGGGACAGTGTGGAGGGAGCTTTACTCTGCATCTAACCCTGTACCTGCCCTGGGAGTGTTTGATGGGACAGTGTGGAGGGAGCTTTACTCTGCATCTAACCCTGTACCTGCCCTGGGAGTGTTTGATGGGACAGTGTAGAGGGAGCTTTACTCTGTATCTAACCCTGTACCTGCCCTGGGAGTGTTTGACGGGACAGTGTGGAGGGAGCTTTACTCTGCATCTAACCCTGTACCTGCCCTGGGAGTGTTTGATGGGACAGTGTAGAGGGAGCTTTACTCTGTATCTAACCCTGCACCTGACCCTGGGAGTGTGTGATGGGACAGTGTAGAGGGAGCTTTACTCTGTATCTAACCCTGTACCTGCCCTGGGAGTGTTTGATGGGACAGTGCAGAGGGAGCTTTACTCTGTATCTAACCCTGTACCTGCCCTGGGAGTGTTTGATGGGTCAGTGCAGAGGGAGCTTTACTCTGTATCTAACCCTGTACCTGCCCTGGGAGTGTTTGATGGGACAGTGCAGAGGGAGCTTTACTCTGTATCTAACCCTGCACCTGCCCTTGGAGTGCTTGACGGGACAGTGTAGAGGGAGCTTCACTCTGTGACTAAGCCTGGACCTGCCATAGGAGTGTTTGACGGGACAATGTCGAGGGAGCTTTACTCTGTATCTAACCGTGTTCCTGCCCTGGGAGTGTTTGACGGGACAGTGTAGAGGGAGCTTTGCTCTGTATCTAACCCTGTACCTGCCCTGGGAGTGTTTGATGGGACAGTGTAGAGGGAGCTTTACTCTGTACCTATCAGTGTACGTGCCCTGGGAGTGTTTGACGGGACAGTGCAGAGGGAGCTTTACTCTGTATCTATCCCTGTACTTGCCCTGGGAGTGTTTGACGGGACAGTGTAGAGGGAGCTTTACTCTGTATCTAACCCTGTACCTGCCCTGGGAGTGTTTGATGGGCTAGTTTAGAGGGAGCTTTACTCTGTATCTAACCCTTTACCTGCCCTGGGAGTGTTTGACGGGACAGTGCAGAGGGAGCTTTACTCTGTATCTATCCCTGTACCTGCCCTGGGAGTGTTTGACGGGACAGTGTAGAGGGAGCTTTACTCTGTATCTAACCCTGTACCTGCCCTGGGAGTGTTTGATGGGACAGTGTAGAGGGAGCTTTACTCTGTATCTAACCCTGTACCTGCCCTGGGAGTGTTTGATGGGACAGTGTAGAGGGAGCTTTACTCTGTACCTATCAGTGTACGTGCCCTGGGAGTGTTTGACGGGACAGTGCAGAGGGAGCTTTACTCTGTATCTATCCCTGTACCTGCCCTGGGAGTGTTTGACGGGACAGTGTAGAGGGAGCTTTACTCTGTATCTAACCCTGTACCTGCCCTGGGAGTGTTTGATGGGCTAGTTTAGAGGGAGCTTTACTCTGTATCTAACCCTTTACCTGCCCTGGGAGTGTTTGATGGGACAGTGTAGAGGGAGCTTTACTCTGTATCAAACCCTGTCCCTGCCCTGGGAGTGTTTGACGGGACAGTGTAGAGGGAGCTTTACCCTGTTTCTAACCCTGTACGTGCCCTGGGAGTGTTTGATGGGCTAGTTTAGAGGGAGCTTTACTCTGTATCGAACCCTTTACCTGCCCTGGGAGTGTTTGACGGGACAGTGTTGAGGGAGCTTTACTTTGTATCTAACCCTGTACCTGCCCTGGGAGTGTTTGATGTGACAGTGCAGAGGGAGCTTTACTCTGTATCTAACCTTGTACCTGCCCTGGGAGTGTTTGATGTGACAGTGTAGAGGGAGCTTTACTCTGTATCTAACCCTGTACCTGCCCCGGGAGTGTTTGATGGGACAGTGTGGAGGGAGCTTTACTCTGTATCTAACTCTGTACCTGCCCTGGGAGTTTTTGATGGGACAGTGTAGAGGGAGCTTTACTCTGTATCTAACCCTGTACCTGCCCTGGGAGTGTTTGATTGGACAGTATAGAGGGAGCTTTACTCTGTATCTAACCCTGTACCTGCCCTGGGAGTGTTTGATGGGACAGTGTCGAGGGAGCTTTGCTCTGTATCTAACCCTGCACCTGCCCTGGGAGTGTTAGATGGGACAGTGTAGAGGGAGCTTTACTCTGTATCTAACCCTGCACCTGCCCTGGGAGTGTTTGACGGGACAGTGTAGAGGGAGCTTTACTCTGTATCTAACCCTGCACCTGCCCTGGGAGTGTTTGATGGGACAGTGTAGAGGGAGCTTTGCTCTGTATCTAACCCTGCACCTGCCCTGGGAGTGTTTGATGGGACTGTGTAGAGGGAGCTTCACTCTGTATCTAACCCTGCACCTGCCCTGGGAGTGTTTGACGGGACAGTGTAGAGGGAGCTTTACTCTGCATCTAACCCTGCACCTGCCCTGGGAGTGTTTGATGGGACTGTGTAGAGGGAGCTTCACTCTGTATCTAACCCTGTACCTGCCCTGGGAGTGTTTGATGGGACAGTGTAGAGGGAGCTTTACTCTGTATGTAACCCAGTACCTGCCCTGGGAGTGTTTGATGGGACAGTGTAGAGGGAGCTTTACTCTGTATCTAACCCGGCACCTGCCCTGGGAGTGTTTGATGGGACAGTGTAGAGTGAGCTTTCCTCTGTATCTAACCCTGTACCTGCCCTGGGAGTGTTTGATGGGACAGTGTGGAGGGAGCTTTACTCTGCATCTAATTTTGTAGCTGCCATTGGAGTGTTTGATGTGACAGTGTAGAGTGAGCTTTACTCTGTATCTAACCCTGTCCCTGCCCTGGGAGTGTTTGATGGGACAGTGGAGAGGGAGCTTTACTCTGTATCTAACCCTGTACCTGCCCTGGGAGTGTTAGATGGGACAGTGTAGAGGGAGCTTTACTCTGTATCTAACCCTGCACCTGCCCTGGGAGTGTTTGAGGGGACAGTGTAGAGGGAGCTTTACTCTGTATCTAACCCTGTACCTGCCCTGGGAGTGTTAGATGGGACAGTGTAGAGGGAGCTTTACTCTGTATCTAACCCTGCACCTGCCCTGGGAGTGTTTGACGGGACAGTGTAGAGGGAGCTTTACTCTGTATCTAACCCTGCACCTGCCCTGGGAGTGTTTGATGGGACTGTGTAGAGGGAGCTTTACTCTGTGTCTAACCCTGTACCTGCCCTGGGAGTGTTTGATGGGACAGTGTAGAGGGAGCTTTACTCTGTATGTAACCCAGTACCTGCCCTGGGAGTGTTTGATGGGACAGTGTAGAGGGAGCTTTACTCTGTATCTAACCCGGCACCTGCCCTGGGAGTGTTTGATGGGACAGTGTAGAGTGAGCTTTCCTCTGTATCTCACCCTGTACCTGCCCTGGGAGTGTTTGATGGGACAGTGTAGAGGGAGCTTTACTCTGCATCTAAATTTGTAGCTGCCATTGGAGTGTTTGATGTGACAGTGCAGAGTGACCTTTACTCTGTATCTAACCCTGTCCCTGCCCTGGGAGTGTTTGATGGGACAGTGGAGAGGGAGCTTTCCTCTGTATCTAACCCTGTACCTGCCCTGGGAGTGTTTGACGGGACAGTGTAGAGGGAGCTTTACTCTGTATCTAACTCTGTACCTGCCCTGGGAGTTTTTGATGGGACAGTGTAGAGGGAGCTTTACTCTGTATCTAACCCTGGACCTGCCCTGGGAGTTTTTGATGGGACAGTGTAGAGGGAGCTTTACTCTGTATCTAACTCTGTACCTGCCCTGGGAGTGTTTGATGGGACGGTGTAGAGGGAGCTTTACTCTGTATCTAACCCTGTACCTGCCCTGGGAGTGTTTGATGGGACAGTGTAGAGGGAGCTTTACTCTGTATCTAACCCTGTACCTGCCCTGGGAGTGTTTGACGGGACAGTGTAGAGGGAGCTTTACTCTGTATCTAACCCTGTACCTGCCCTGGGAGTTTTTGATGGGACAGTGTAGAGGGAGCTTTACTCTGTATCTAACCCTGTACCTGCCCTGGGAGTGTTTGACGGGACAGTGTAGAGGGAGCTTTGCTCTGTATCTAACCCTGCACCTGCCATGGGAGTGTTAGATGGGACAGTGTAGAGGGAGCTTTACTCTGTATCTAACCCTGCACCTGCCCTGGGAGTGTTTGACGGGACAGTGTAGAGGGAGCTTTACTCTGTATCTAACCCTGCACCTGCCCTGGGAGTGTTTGATGGGACTGTGTAGAGGGAGCTTTACTCTGTATCTAACCCTGTACCTGCCCTGGGAGTGTTTGATGCGACAGTGTAGAGGGAGCTTTACTCTGTATGTGACCCAGTACCTGCCCTGGGAGTGTTTGATGGGACAGTGTAGAGGGAGCTTTACTCTGTATCCAACCCGGCACCTGCCCTGGGAGTGTTTGATTGGACAGTGTAGAGGGAGCTTTACTCTGTATCTAACCCTGTCCCTGCCCTGGGAGTGTTTGATGGGACAGTGTAGAGGGAGCTTTACTCTGTACGTTACCCTGCACCTGCCCTTGGAGTGCTTGACGGGACAGTGTAGAGGGAGCTTCACTCTGTGACTAAGCCTGTACCTGCCATAGGAGTGTTTGACGGGAAAATGTCGAGGGAGCTTTACTCTGTATCTAACCGTGTTCCTGCCCTGGGAGTGTTTGACGGGACAGTGTAGAGGGAGCTTTACTCTGTATCTAACCGTGTTCCTGCCCTGGGAGTGTTTGACGGGACAGTGTAGAGGGAGCTTTGCTCTGTATCTAACCCTGTACCTGCCCTGGGAGTGTTTGATGGGACAGTGTAGAGGGAGCTTAACTCTGTACCTATCAGTGTACGTGCCCTGGGAGTGTTTGACGGGACAGTGCAGAGGGAGCTTTACTCTGTATCGATCCCTGTACCTGCCCTGGGAGTGTTTGACGGGACAGTGCAGAGGGAGCTTTACCCTGTTTCTAACCCTGTACGTGCCCTGGGAGTGTTTGATGGGCTAGTTTAGAGGGAGCTTTACTCTGTATCTAACCCTTTACCTGCCCTGGGAGTGTTTGACGGGACAGTGTTGAAGGAGCTTTACTCTGTATCTAACCCTGTACCTGCCCTGGGAGTGTTTGATGGGACAGTGTAGAGGGAGCTTTACTCTGTATCTAACCCTGTACCTGCCCTGGGAGTGTTTGATGTGACAGTGTAGAGGGAGCTTTACTCTGTATCTAACCTTGTACCTGCCCTGGGAGTGTTTGATGTGACAGTGTAGAGGGAGCTTTACTCTGTATCTAACCCTGTACCTGCCCCGGGAGTGTTTGATGGGACAGTGTAGAGGGAGCTTTACTCTGTATCTAACTCTGTACCTGCCCTGGGAGTTTTTGATGGGACAGTGTCGAGGGAGCTTTACTCTGTATCTAACCCTGTACCTGCCCTGGGAGTGTTTGATTGGACAGTATAGAGGGAGCTTTACTCTGTATCTAACCCTGTACCTGCCCTCGGAGTGTTTGACGGTACAGTGCAGAGGGAGCTTTGCTCTGTATCTAACCCTGCACCTGCCATGGGAGAGTTAGATGTGACAGTGTAGAGGGAGCTTTACTCTGTATCTAACCCTGCACCTGCCCTGGGAGTGTTTGACGGGACAGTGTAGAGGGAGCTTTACTCTGTATCTAACCCTGTACCTGCCCTGGGAGTGTTTGACGGGACAGTGTAGAGGGAGCTTTACTCTATATCTCACCCTGTACCTGCCCTGGGAGTGTTTGACGGGACAGTGTAGAGGGAGCTTTACTCTGTATCTAACCCTGTACCTGCCCTGGGAGTGTTTGATGGGACAGTGTGGAGGGAGCTTTACTCTGTATCTAACCCTGTACCTGCCCTGGGAGTGTTTGACGGGACAGTGTAGAGGGAGCTTTACTCTGTATCTAACCCTGTACCTGCCCTGGGAGTGTTTGACGGGACAGTGTAGAGGGAGCTTTACTCTGTATCTAACCCTGCACCTGCCCTGGGAGTGTTTGATGGGACTGTGTAGAGGGAGCTTTACTCTGTATCTAACCCTGTACCTGCCCTGGGAGTGTTTGATGGGACAGTGTAGAGGGAGCTTTACTCTGCATGTAACCCAGTACCTGCCCTG
This sequence comes from Heptranchias perlo, assembly GCF_035084215.1. Classification (NCBI taxonomy): domain Eukaryota; kingdom Metazoa; phylum Chordata; class Chondrichthyes; order Hexanchiformes; family Hexanchidae; genus Heptranchias; species Heptranchias perlo. The sequence goes on along the minus strand of NW_027139616.1, from coordinate 38,039 downwards.
GGAGTGTTTGATGGGACAGTGTAGAGGGAGCTTTACTCTGTATCTAACCCGGCACCTGCCCTGGGAGTGTTTGATGGGACAGTGTAGAGTGAGCTTTCCTCTGTATCTAACCCTGTAGCTGCCCTGGGAGTGTTTGATGGGACAGTGTAGAGGGAGCTTTACTCTGCATCTAATTTTGTAGCTACCATTGGAGTGTTTGATGTGACAGTGTAGAGTGAGCTTTACTCTGTATCTCACCCTGTCCCTGCCCTGGGAGTGTTTGACGGGACAGTGTAGAGGGAGCTTTACTCTGTATCTAACCCTGTACCTGCCCTGGGAGTGTTTGATGGGACAGTGTAGAGGGAGCTTTACTCTGTATCTAACCCTGTACCTGCCCTGGGAGTGTTTGATGGGACAGTGTAGAGGGAGCTTTACTCTGTACCTATCAGTGTACGTGCCCTGGGAGTGTTTGACGGGACAGTGCAGAGGGAGCTTTACTCTGTATCTATCCCTGTACCTGCCCTGGGAGTGTTTGACGGGACAGTGTAGAGGGAGCTTTACTCTGTATCTAACCCTGTACCTGCCCTGGGAGTGTTTGATGGGCTAGTTTAGAGGGAGCTTTACTCTGTATCTAACCCTTTACCTGCCCTGGGAGTGTTTGATGGGACAGTGTAGAGGGAGCTTTACTCTGTATCAAACCCTGTCCCTGCCCTGGGAGTGTTTGACGGGACAGTGTAGAGGGAGCTTTACCCTGTTTCTAACCCTGTACGTGCCCTGGGAGTGTTTGATGGGCGAGTTTAGAGGGAGCTTTACTCTGTATCTAACCCTTTACCTGCCCTGGGAGTGTTTGACGGGACAGTGTTGAGGGAGCTTTACTTTGTATCTAACCCTGTACCTGCCCTGGGAGTGTTTGATGTGACAGTGCAGAGGGAGCTTTACTCTGTATCTAACCTTGTACCTGCCCTGGGAGTGTTTGATGTGACAGTGTAGAGGGAGCTTTACTCTGTATCTAACCCTGTACCTGCCCCGGGAGTGTTTGATGGGACAGTGTGGAGGGAGCTTTACTCTGTATCTAACTCTGTACCTGCCCTGGGAGTTTTTGATGGGACAGTGTAGAGGGAGCTTTACTCTGTATCTAACCCTGTACCTGCCCTGGGGGTGTTTGATTGGACAGTATAGAGGGAGCTTTACTCTGTATCTAACCCTGTACCTGCCCTGGGAGTGTTTGATGGGACAGTGTCGAGGGAGCTTTGCTCTGTATCTAACCCTGCACCTGCCCTGGGAGTGTTAGATGGGACAGTGTAGAGGGAGCTTTACTCTGTATCTAACCCTGCACCTGCCCTGGGAGTGTTTGACGGGACAGTGTAGAGGGAGCTTTACTCTGTATCTAACCCTGCACCTGCCCTGGGAGTGTTTGATGGGACAGTGTAGAGGGAGCTTTGCTCTGTATCTAACCCTGCACCTGCCCTGGGAGTGTTTGATGGGACTGTGTAGAGGGAGCTTCACTCTGTATCTAACCCTGCACCTGCCCTGGGAGTGTTTGACGGGACAGTGTAGAGGGAGCTTTACTCTGCATCTAACCCTGCACCTGCCCTGGGAGTGTTTGATGGGACTGTGTAGAGGGAGCTTCACTCTGTATCTAACCCTGTACCTGCCCTGGGAGTGTTTGATGGGACAGTGTAGAGGGAGCTTTACTCTGTATGTAACCCAGTACCTGCCCTGGGAGTGTTTGATGGGACAGTGTAGAGGGAGCTTTACTCTGTATCTAACCCGGCACCTGCCCTGGGAGTGTTTGATGGGACAGTGTAGAGTGAGCTTTCCTCTGTATCTAACCCTGTACCTGCCCTGGGAGTGTTTGATGGGACAGTGTGGAGGGAGCTTTACTCTGCATCTAATTTTGTAGCTGCCATTGGAGTGTTTGATGTGACAGTGTAGAGGGAGCTTTACTCTGTATCTAACCCTGTCCCTGCCCTGGGAGTGTTTGATGGGACAGTGGAGAGGGAGCTTTACTCTGTATCTAACCCTGTACCTGCCCTGGGAGTGTTAGATGGGACAGTGTAGAGGGAGCTTTACTCTGTCTCTAACCCTGCACCTGCCCTGGGAGTGTTTGACGGGACAGTGTAGAGGGAGCTTTACTCTGTATCTAACCCTGTACCTGCCCTGGGAGTGTTAGATGGGACAGTGTAGAGGGAGCTTTACTCTGTATCTAACCCTGCACCTGCCCTGGGAGTGTTTGACGGGACAGTGTAGAGGGAGCTTTACTCTGTATCTAACCCTGCACCTGCCCTGGGAGTGTTTGATGGGACTGTGTAGAGGGAGCTTTACTCTGTATCTAACCCTGTACCTGCCCTGGGAGTGTTTGATGGGACAGTGTAGAGGGAGCTTTACTCTGTATGTAACCCAGTACCTGCCCTGGGAGTGTTTGATGGGACAGTGTAGAGGGAGCTTTACTCTGTATCTAACCCGGCACCTGCCCTGGGAGTGTTTGATGGGACAGTGTAGAGTGAGCTTTCCTCTGTATCTAACCCTGTACCTGCGCTGGGAGTGTTTGATGGGACAGTGTAGAGTGAGCTTTACTCTGCATCTAATTTTGTAGCTGCCATTGGAGTGTTTGATGTGACAGTGCAGAGTGACCTTTACTCTGTATCTAACCCTGTCCCTGCCCTGGGAGTGTTTGATGGGACAGTGGAGAGGGAGCTTTCCTCTGTATCTAACCCTGTACCTGCCCTGGGAGTGTTTGATGGGACAGTGTAGAGGGAGCTTTACTCTGTATCTAACCCTGTACCTGCCCTGGGAGTGTTTGACGGGACAGTGTAGAGGGAGCTTTACTCTGTATCTAACTCTGTACCTGCCCTGGGAGTTTTTGATGGGACAGTGTAGAGGGAGCTTTACTCTGTATCTAACCCTGGACCTGCCCTGGGAGTGTTTGATTGGACAGTATAGAGGGAGCTTTACTCTGTATCTAACCCTGTACCTGCCCTGGGAGTGTTTGACGGGACAGTGTAGAGGGAGCTTTGCTCTGTATCTAACCCTGCACCTGCCATGGGAGTGTTAGATGGGACAGTGTAGAGGGAGCTTTACTCTGTATCTAACCCTGCACCTGCCCTGGGAGTGTTTGACGGGACAGTGTAGAGGGAGCTTTACTCTGTATCTAACCCTGCACCTGCCCTGGGAGTGTTTGATGGGACTGTGTAGAGGGAGCTTTACTCTGTATCTAACCCTGTACCTGCCCTGGGAGTGTTTGATGCGACAGTGTAGAGGGAGCTTTACTCTGTATGTGACCCAGTACCTGCCCTGGGAGTGTTTGATGGGACAGTGTAGAGGGAGCTTTACTCTGTATCCAACCCGGCACCTGCCCTGGGAGTGTTTGATTGGACAGTGTATAGTGAGCTTTCCTCTGTATCTAACCCTGTACCTGCCCTGGGAGTGTTTGATGGGACAGTGTAGAGGGAGCTTTACTCTGCATCTAATTTTGTAGCTGCCATTGGAGTGTTTGATGTGACAGTGTAGAGTGAGCTTTACTCTGTATCTAACCCTGTCCCTGCCCTGGGAGTGTTTGATGGGACAGTGTAGAGGGAGCTTTACTCTGTACGTTACCCTGCACCTGCCCTTGGAGTGCTTGACGGGACAGTGTAGAGGGAGCTTCACTCTGTGACTAAGCCTGTACCTGCCATAGGAGTGTTTGACGGGAAAATGTCGAGGGAGCTTTACTCTGTATCTAACCGTGTTCCTGCCCTGGGAGTGTTTGACGGGACAGTGTAGAGGGAGCTTTACTCTGTATCTAACCGTGTTCCTGCCCTGGGAGTGTTTGACGGGACAGTGCAGAGGGAGCTTTGCTCTGTATCTAACCCTGTACCTGCCCTGGGAGTGTTTGATGGGACAGTGTAGAGGGAGCTTAACTCTGTACCTATCAGTGTACGTGCCCTGGGAGTGTTTGACGGGACAGTGCAGAGGGAGCTTTACTCTGTATCGATCCCTGTACCTGCCCTGGGAGTGTTTGACGGGACAGTGCAGAGGGAGCTTTACCCTGTTTCTAACCCTGTACGTGCCCTGGGAGTGTTTGATGGGCTAGTTTTGAGGGAGCTTTACTCTGTATCTAACCCTTTACCTGCCCTGGGAGTGTTTGACGGGACAGTGTTGAAGGAGCTTTACTCTGTATCTAACCCTGTACCTGCCCTGGGAGTGTTTGATGGGACAGTGTAGAGGGAGCTTTACTCTGTATCTAATCCTGTCCCTGCCCTGGGAGTGTTTGATGTGACAGTGTAGAGGGAGCTTTACTCTGTATCTAACCTTGTACCTGCCCTGGGAGTGTTTGATGTGACAGTGTAGAGGGAGCTTTACTCTGTATCTAACCCTGTACCTGCCCCGGGAGTGTTTGATGGGACAGTGTAGAGGGAGCTTTACTCTGTATCTAACTCTGTACCTGCCCTGGGAGTTTTTGATGGGACAGTGTAGAGGGAGCTTTACTCTGTATCTAACCCTGTACCTGCCCTGGGAGTGTTTGATTGGACAGTATAGAGGGAGCTTTACTCTGTATCTAACCCTGTACCTGCCCTCGGAGTGTTTGACGGGACAGTGTAGAGGGAGCTTTGCTCTGTATCTAACCCTGCACCTGCCATGGGAGAGTTAGATGGGACAGTGTAGAGGGAGCTTTACTCTGTATCTAACCCTGCACCTGCCCTGGGAGTGTTTGACGGGACAGTGTAGAGGGAGCTTTACTCTGTATCTAACCCTGCACCTGCCCTGGGAGTGTTTGATGGGACTGTGTAGAGGGAGCTTTACTCTGTATCTAACCCTGTACCTGCCCTGGGAGTGTTTGATGGGACAGTGTAGAGGGAGCTTTACTCTGTATGTAACCCAGTACCTGCCCTGGGAGTGTTTGATGGGACAGTGTAGAGGGAGCTTTACTCTGTATCTAACCCGGCACCTGCCCTGGGAGTGTTTGATGGGACAGTGTAGAATGAGCTTTCCTCTGTATCTAACCCTGTAGCTGCCCTGGGAGTGTTTGATGGGACAGTGTAGAGGGAGCTTTACTCTGCATCTAATTTTGTAGCTGCCATTGGAGTGTTTGATGTGACAGTGTAGAGGGAGCTTTACTCTGTATCTAACCCTGTACCTGCCCTGGGAGTGTTTGATGGGACAGTGCAGAGGGAGCTTTACTCTGCATCTAACCCTGTGCCTGCCCTGGGAGTGTTTGATGGGACAGTGTAGCGGGAGCTTTACTCTGTATCTAACCCTGTACCTGCTCTGGGAGTGTTTGACGGGACAGTGTAGAGGGAGCTTTACTCTGTATCTAACCCTGTACCTGCCCTGGGAGTGTTTGACGGGACAGTGTAGAGGGAGCTTTACTCTGTGTCCAACCCCGTACCTGCCCTGGGAGTGTTTGATGGGACAGTGTAGAGGGAGCTTTACTCTGTATCTAACCCTGTACCTGCCCTGGGAATGTTTGATGGGACAGTGTAGAGGGAGCTTTACTCTGTATCTAACCCTGTACCTGCCCTGGGAATGTTTGATGGGACAGTGTAGAGGGAGATTTACTCTGTACCTATCCGTGTACCTGCCCTGGGAGTGTTTGACGGGACAGTGTAGAGGGAGCTTTGCTCTGTATCTAACCCTGCACCTGCCCTGGGAGTGTTTGATGGGACAGTGTAGAGGGAGCTTTACACTGTACCTATCCGTGTACCTGCCCTGGGAGTGTTTGACGGGACAGTGTAGAGGGAGCTTTACTCTGTATCTATCCCTGTACCTGCCCTGGGAGTGTTTGATGGGACATTCTGGAGGGAGCTTTACTCTGTATCTAACCCTGTACCTGCCCTGGGAGTGTTTGACGGGACGGTGTAGAGGGAGCTTTACTCTGTATCTAACCCTGTACCTGCCCTGGGAGTGTTTGATGGGACAGTGTAGAGGGAGCTTTACTCTGTATCTAACCCTGTACCTGCCCTGGGAGTGTTTGATGGGACATTCTGGAGGGAGCTTTACTCTGTATCTCACCCTGTACCTGCCCTGGGAGTGTTTGACGGGACAGTGTAGAGGGAGCTTTACTCTGTATCTAACCCTGTACCTGCCCTGGGAGTGTTTGACGGGACAGTTTAGAGGGAGCTTTACTCTGTATCTAACCCTGTACCTGCCCTGGGAGTGTTTGACGGGACAGTGTAGAGGGAGCTTTACTCTGTATCTAACCCTGTACCTGCCCTGGGAGTGTTTGACGGGACAGTGTAGAGGGAGCTTTCCTCTGTATCTAACCCTGTACCTGCCCTGGGAGTGTTTGACGGGACAGTGTAGAGGGAGCTTTACTCTGTATCTAACCCTGTACCTGCCCTGGGAGTGTTTGACGGGACAGTGTCGAGGGAGCTTTACCCTGTTTCTAACCCTGTACCTGACCCTGGGAGTGTTTGATGGGCAGTGTGGAGGGAGCTTTACTTTGTATCTAACCCTGTACCTGCCCTGGGAGTGTTTGATGGGCAGTGTGGAGGGAGCTTTACTTTGTATCTAACCCTGTACATGCCCTGGGAGTGTTTGATGGGCAGTGTGGAGGGAGCTTTACTTTGTATCTAACCCTGTACATGCCCTGGGAGTGTTTGATCGGCTAGTTTAGAGGGAGCTTTACTCTGTATCTAACCCTGTACCTGCCCTGGGAGTGTTTGATGGGACAGTGTAGAGGGAGCTTTACTCTGTTTCTAACCCTGTACCTGCCCTGGGAGTGTTTGATGGGACAGTGTAGAGGGAGCTTTACCCTGTTTCTAACTCTGTACCTGCCCTGGGAGTGTTTGATGGGACAGTGTTGAGGGAGCTTTACTCTGGATTTAACCCTGTACCTGCCCTGGGAGTGTTTGATGGGACAGTGTAGAGGGAGCTTTACTCTGTATCGAACCCTGTACCTGCCCTGGGAGTGTTTGATGGGCCAGTGTAGATGGAGCTTTACTCTGTATCTAACCCTGTACCTGCCCTGGGAGTGTTTGATGGGACAGTGTAGAGGGAGCTTTACTCTGTATCTAACCCTGTACCTGCCCTGGGAGTGTTTGATGGGACAGTGTAGAGGGAGCTTTACTCTGTATGTAACCCAGTACCTGCCCTGGGAGTGTTTGATGGGACAGTGTAGAGGGAGCTTTACTCTGTATCTAACCCGGCACCTGCCCTGGGAGTGTTTGATGGGACAGTGCAGAGTGAGCTTTACTCTGTATCTAACCCTGTACCTGCCCTGGGAGTGTTTGATGGGACAGTGTAGAGGGAGCTTTACTCTGTATCTAACCCTGTACCTGCCCTGGGAGTGTTTGATGGGACAGTGTAGAGGGAGCTTTACTCTGTATCTAACCCGACTCCTGCCCTGGGAGTGTTTGATGGGACAGTGTAGAGTGAGCTTTACTCTGTATCTAACCCTGTACCTGCCCTGGGAGTGTTTGACGGGACAGTGTAGATGGAGCTTTACTCTGTATCTAACCCTGTCCCTGCCCTGGGAGTGTTCGATGGGACAGTGTAGATGGAGCTTTACTCTGTATCTAACCCTGTACCTGCCCTGGGAGTGTTTGATGGGACAGTGTAGCGGGAGCTTTACTCTGTATCTAACCCTGTACCTGCTCTGGGAGTGTTTGATGGGACAGTGTAGAGGGAGCTTTACTCTGTGTCCAACCCTGTACCTGCCCTGGGAGTGTTTGACGGGACAGTGTAGATGGAGCTTTACTCTGTATCTAACCCTGTCCCTGCCCTGGGAGTGTTCGATGGGACAGTGTAGATGGAGCTTTACTCTGTATCTAACCCTGTACCTGCCCTGGGAGTGTTCGATGGGACAGTGTAGATGGAGCTTTACTCTGTATCTAACCCTGTACCTGCCCTGGGAGTGTTTGATGGGACAGTGTAGAGTGAGCTTTCCTCTGTATCTAACCCTGTACCTGCGCTGGGAGTGTTTGATGGGACAGTGTAGAGTGAGCTTTACTCTGCATCTAATTTTGTAGCTGCCATTGGAGTGTTTGATGTGACAGTGCAGAGTGACCTTTACTCTGTATCTAACCCTGTCCCTGCCCTGGGAGTGTTTGATGGGACAGTGGAGAGGGAGCTTTCCTCTGTATCTAACCCTGTACCTGCCCTGGGAGTGTTTGATGGGACAGTGTAGAGGGAGCTTTACTCTGTATCTAACCCTGTACCTGCCCTGGGAGTGTTTGACGGGACAGTGTAGAGGGAGCTTTACTCTGTATCTAACTCTGTACCTGCCCTGGGAGTTTTTGATGGGACAGTGTAGAGGGAGCTTTACTCTGTATCTAACCCTGGACCTGCCCTGGGAGTGTTTGATTGGACAGTATAGAGGGAGCTTTACTCTGTATCTAACCCTGTACCTGCCCTGGGAGTGTTTGACGGGACAGTGTAGAGGGAGCTTTGCTCTGTATCTAACCCTGCACCTGCCATGGGAGTGTTAGATGGGACAGTGTAGAGGGAGCTTTACTCTGTATCTAACCCTGCACCTGCCCTGGGAGTGTTTGACGGGACAGTGTAGAGGGAGCTTTACTCTGTATCTAACCCTGCACCTGCCCTGGGAGTGTTTGATGGGACTGTGTAGAGGGAGCTTTACTCTGTATCTAACCCTGTACCTGCCCTGGGAGTGTTTGATGCGACAGTGTAGAGGGAGCTTTACTCTGTATGTGACCCAGTACCTGCCCTGGGAGTGTTTGATGGGACAGTGTAGAGGGAGCTTTACTCTGTATCCAACCCGGCACCTGCCCTGGGAGTGTTTGATTGGACAGTGTATAGTGAGCTTTCCTCTGTATCTAACCCTGTACCTGCCCTGGGAGTGTTTGATGGGACAGTGTAGAGGGAGCTTTACTCTGCATCTAATTTTGTAGCTGCCATTGGAGTGTTTGATGTGACAGTGTAGAGTGAGCATTACTCTGTATCTAACCCTGTCCCTGCCCTGGGAGTGTTTGATGGGACAGTGTAGAGGGAGCTTTACTCTGTACGTTACCCTGCACCTGCCCTTGGAGTGCTTGACGGGACAGTGTAGAGGGAGCTTCACTCTGTGACTAAGCCTGTACCTGCCATAGGAGTGTTTGACGGGAAAATGTCGAGGGAGCTTTACTCTGTATCTAACCGTGTTCCTGCCCTGGGAGTGTTTGACGGGACAGTGTAGAGGGAGCTTTACTCTGTATCTAACCGTGTTCCTGCCCTGGGAGTGTTTGACGGGACAGTGCAGAGGGAGCTTTGCTCTGTATCTAACCCTGTACCTGCCCTGGGAGTGTTTGATGGGACAGTGTAGAGGGAGCTTAACTCTGTACCTATCAGTGTACGTGCCCTGGGAGTGTTTGACGGGACAGTGCAGAGGGAGCTTTACTCTGTATCGATCCCTGTACCTGCCCTGGGAGTGTTTGACGGGACAGTGCAGAGGGAGCTTTACCCTGTTTCTAACCCTGTACGTGCCCTGGGAGTGTTTGATGGGCTAGTTTTGAGGGAGCTTTACTCTGTATCTAACCCTTTACCTGCCCTGGGAGTGTTTGACGGGACAGTGTTGAAGGAGCTTTACTCTGTATCTAACCCTGTACCTGCCCTGGGAGTGTTTGATGGGACAGTGTAGAGGGAGCTTTACTCTGTATCTAATCCTGTCCCTGCCCTGGGAGTGTTTGATGTGACAGTGTAGAGGGAGCTTTACTCTGTATCTAACCTTGTACCTGCCCTGGGAGTGTTTGATGTGACAGTGTAGAGGGAGCTTTACTCTGTATCTAACCCTGTACCTGCCCCGGGAGTGTTTGATGGGACAGTGTAGAGGGAGCTTTACTCTGTATCTAACTCTGTACCTGCCCTGGGAGTTTTTGATGGGACAGTGTAGAGGGAGCTTTACTCTGTATCTAACCCTGTACCTGCCCTGGGAGTGTTTGATTGGACAGTATAGAGGGAGCTTTACTCTGTATCTAACCCTGTACCTGCCCTCGGAGTGTTTGACGGGACAGTGTAGAGGGAGCTTTGCTCTGTATCTAACCCTGCACCTGCCATGGGAGAGTTAGATGGGACAGTGTAGAGGGAGCTTTACTCTGTATCTAACCCTGCACCTGCCCTGGGAGTGTTTGACGGGACAGTGTAGAGGGAGCTTTACTCTGTATCTAACCCTGCACCTGCCCTGGGAGTGTTTGATGGGACTGTGTAGAGGGAGCTTTACTCTGTATCTAACCCTGTACCTGCCCTGGGAGTGTTTGATGGGACAGTGTAGAGGGAGCTTTACTCTGTATGTAACCCAGTACCTGCCCTGGGAGTGTTTGATGGGACAGTGTAGAGGGAGCTTTACTCTGTATCTAACCCGGCACCTGCCCTGGGAGTGTTTGATGGGACAGTGTAGAATGAGCTTTCCTCTGTATCTAACCCTGTAGCTGCCCTGGGAGTGTTTGATGGGACAGTGTAGAGGGAGCTTTACTCTGCATCTAATTTTGTAGCTGCCATTGGAGTGTTTGATGTGACAGTGTAGAGGGAGCTTTACTCTGTATCTAACCCTGTACCTGCCCTGGGAGTGTTTGATGGGACAGTGCAGAGGGAGCTTTACTCTGCATCTAACCCTGTGCCTGCCCTGGGAGTGTTTGATGGGACAGTGTAGCGGGAGCTTTACTCTGTATCTAACCCTGTACCTGCTCTGGGAGTGTTTGACGGGACAGTGTAGAGGGAGCTTTACTCTGTATCTAACCCTGTACCTGCCCTGGGAGTGTTTGACGGGACAGTGTAGAGGGAGCTTTACTCTGTGTCCAACCCCGTACCTGCCCTGGGAGTGTTTGATGGGACAGTGTAGAGGGAGCTTTACTCTGTATCTAACCCTGTACCTGCCCTGGGAATGTTTGATGGGACAGTGTAGAGGGAGCTTTACTCTGTATCTAACCCTGTACCTGCCCTGGGAATGTTTGATGGGACAGTGTAGAGGGAGATTTACTCTGTACCTATCCGTGTACCTGCCCTGGGAGTGTTTGACGGGACAGTGTAGAGGGAGCTTTGCTCTGTATCTAACCCTGCACCTGCCCTGGGAGTGTTTGATGGGACAGTGTAGAGGGAGCTTTACACTGTACCTATCCGTGTACCTGCCCTGGGAGTGTTTGACGGGACAGTGTAGAGGGAGCTTTACTCTGTATCTATCCCTGTACCTGCCCTGGGAGTGTTTGATGGGACATTCTGGAGGGAGCTTTACTCTGTATCTAACCCTGTACCTGCCCTGGGAGTGTTTGACGGGACGGTGTAGAGGGAGCTTTACTCTGTATCTAACCCTGTACCTGCCCTGGGAGTGTTTGATGGGACAGTGTAGAGGGAGCTTTACTCTGTATCTAACCCTGTACCTGCCCTGGGAGTGTTTGATGGGACATTCTGGAGGGAGCTTTACTCTGTATCTCACCCTGTACCTGCCCTGGGAGTGTTTGACGGGACAGTGTAGAGGGAGCTTTACTCTGTATCTAACCCTGTACCTGCCCTGGGAGTGTTTGACGGGACAGTTTAGAGGGAGCTTTACTCTGTATCTAACCCTGTACCTGCCCTGGGAGTGTTTGACGGGACAGTGTAGAGGGAGCTTTACTCTGTATCTAACCCTGTACCTGCCCTGGGAGTGTTTGACGGGACAGTGTAGAGGGAGCTTTCCTCTGTATCTAACCCTGTACCTGCCCTGGGAGTGTTTGACGGGACAGTGTAGAGGGAGCTTTACTCTGTATCTAACCCTGTACCTGCCCTGGGAGTGTTTGACGGGACAGTGTCGAGGGAGCTTTACCCTGTTTCTAACCCTGTACGTGCCCTGGGAGTGTTTGATGGGCAGTGTGGAGGGAGCTTTACTTTGTATCTAACCCTGTACATGCCCTGGGAGTGTTTGATCGGCTAGTTTAGAGGGAGCTTTACTCTGTATCTAACCCTGTACCTGCCCTGGGAGTGTTTGATGGGACAGTGTAGAGGGAGCTTTACTCTGTTTCTAACCCTGTACCTGCCCTGGGAGTGTTTGATGGGACAGTGTAGAGGGAGCTTTACCCTGTTTCTAACTCTGTACCTGCCCTGGGAGTGTTTGATGGGACAGTGTTGAGGGAGCTTTACTCTGGATTTAACCCTGTACCTGCCCTGGGAGTGTTTGATGGGACAGTGTAGAGGGAGCTTTACTCTGTATCGAACCCTGTACCTGCCCTGGGAGTGTTTGATGGGCCAGTGTAGATGGAGCTTTACTCTGTATCTAACCCTGTACCTGCCCTGGGAGTGTTTGATGGGACAGTGTAGAGGGAGCTTTACTCTGTATCTAACCCTGTACCTGCCCTGGGAGTGTTTGATGGGACAGTGTAGAGGGAGCTTTACTCTGTATGTAACCCAGTACCTGCCCTGGGAGTGTTTGATGGGACAGTGTAGAGGGAGCTTTACTCTGTATCTAACCCGGCACCTGCCCTGGGAGTGTTTGATGGGACAGTGCAGAGTGAGCTTTACTCTGTATCTAACCCTGTACCTGCCCTGGGAGTGTTTGATGGGACAGTGTAGAGGGAGCTTTACTCTGTATCTAACCCTGTACCTGCCCTGGGAGTGTTTGATGGGACAGTGTAGAGGGAGCTTTACTCTGTATCTAACCCGACTCCTGCCCTGGGAGTGTTTGATGGGACAGTGTAGAGTGAGCTTTACTCTGTATCTAACCCTGTACCTGCCCTGGGAGTGTTTGACGGGACAGTGTAGATGGAGCTTTACTCTGTATCTAACCCTGTCCCTGCCCTGGGAGTGTTCGATGGGACAGTGTAGATGGAGCTTTACTCTGTATCTAACCCTGTACCTGCCCTGGGAGTGTTTGATGGGACAGTGTAGCGGGAGCTTTACTCTGTATCTAACCCTGTACCTGCTCTGGGAGTGTTTGATGGGACAGTGTAGAGGGAGCTTTACTCTGTGTCCAACCCTGTACCTGCCCTGGGAGTGTTTGACGGGACAGTGTAGATGGAGCTTTACTCTGTATCTAACCCTGTCCCTGCCCTGGGAGTGTTCGATGGGACAGTGTAGATGGAGCTTTACTCTGTATCTAACCCTGTACCTGCCCTGGGAGTGTTTGATGGGACAGTGTAGCGGGAGCTTTACTCTGTATCTAACCCTGTACCTGCTCTGGGAGTGTTTGATGGGACAGTGTAGAGGGAGCTTTACTCTGTGTCCAACCCTGCACCTGCCCTGGGAGTGTTTGACAGGACAGTGTAGAGGGAGCTTTACTCTGTATCTAACCCTGTCCCTGCCCTGGGAGTGTTTGATGGGACAGTGTAGAGGGAGCTTTACTCTGTATCTAACCCTGTACCTGCCCCTGGGAGTGTTTGATGGGACAGTGTAGATGGAGCTTTACTCTGTATCTAACCCTGTACCTGCCCTGGGAGTGTTTGATGGGACATTCTGGAGGGAGCTTTACTCTGTATCTAACCCTGTACCTGCCCTGGGAGTGTTTGATGGGACAGTGTAGAGGGAGCTTTACTCTGTATCTAACCCTGTACCTGCCCTGGGAATGTTTGATGGGACAGTGTAGAGGGAGCTTTACTCTGTATCTAACCCTGTACCTGCCCTGGGAGTGTTTGATGGGACAGTGTAGAGGGAGCTTTACTCTGTATCTAACCCTGTACCTGCCCTGGGAGTGTTTGACGGGACAGTGTGGAGGGAGCTTTACTCTGTATCTAACCCTGTAGCTGCCCTGGGAGTGTTTGATGGGACAGTGTAGAGGGAGCTTTACTCTGTATCTAACCCTGTACCTGCCCTGGGAGTGTTTGATGGGACAGTGTAGAGGGAGCTTTACTCTGTATCTAACCCTGTACCTGCCCTGGGAATGTTTGATGGGACAGTGTAGAGGGAGCTTTACTCCGTATCTAACCCTGTACCTGCCCTGGGAATGTTTGATGGGACAGTGTGGAGGGAGCTTTACTCTGTATCTAACCCTGTACCTGCCCCTGGGAGTGTTTGATGGGACAGTGTAGATGGAGCTTTACTCTGTATCGAACCCTGTACCTGCCCTGGGAGTGTTTGATGGGACAGTGTAGAGGGAGCTTTACTCTGTATCTAACCCTGTACCTGCCCTGGGAGTGTTTGATGGGACAGTGTAGAGGGAGCTTTACTCTGTATCTAACCCTGTACCTGCCCTGGGAATGTTTGATGGGACAGTGTAGAGGGAGCTTTACTCTGTATCTAACCCTGTACCTGCCCTGGGAATGTTTGATGGGACAGTGTGGAGGGAGCTTTACTCTGTATCTAACCCTGTACCTGCCCTGGGAGTGTTTGACGGGACAGTGTGGAGGGAGCTTTACTCTGTATCTAACCCTGTAGCTGCCCTGGGAGTGTTTGATGGGACAGTGTAGAGGGAGCTTTACTCTGTATCTAACCCTGTACCTGCCCTGGGAGTGTTTGATGGGACAGTGTAGAGGGAGCTTTACTCTGTATCTAACCCTGTACCTGCCCTGGGAATGTTTGATGGGACAGTGTAGAGGGAGCTTTACTCTGTATCTAACCCTGTACCTGCCCTGGGAATGTTTGATGGGACAGTGTGGAGGGAGCTTTACTCTGTATTAACCCTGTACCTGCCCTGGGAGTGTTTGACGGGACAGTGTGGAGGGAGCTTTACTCTGTATCTAACCCTGTAGCTGCCCTGGGAGTGTTTGATGGGACAGTGTAGAGGGGGCTTTACTCTGTATCTAACCCTGTCGCTGCCCTGGGAGTGTTTGATGGGACAGTGCAGAGGGAGCTTTACTCTGTATCTAAACCTGTACCTGCCCTGGGAGTGTTTGATGGGACAGTGTGGAGGGAGCTTTACTCTGTATCTAACCCTGTAGCTGCCCTGGGAGTGTTTGATGGGACAGTGTAGAGGGAGCTTTACCCTGTTTCTAACCCTGTACGTGCCCTGGGAGTGTTTGATGGGACAGTGTAGAGGGAGCTTTACTTTGTATCTAACCCTGTACATGCCCTGGGAGTGTTTGATGGGACAGTGTAGAGGGAGCTTTACCCTGTTTCTAACCCTGTACCTGCCCTGGGAGTGTTTGATAGGACAGTGTAGAGGGAGCTTTACCCTGTTTCTAACTCTGTACCTGCCCTGGGAGTGTTTGATGGGACAGTGTTGAGGGAGCTTTACTCTGGATTTAACCCTGTACCTGCCCTGGGAGTGTTTGATGGGACAGTGTAGAGGGAGCTTTACTCTGTATCTAACCCTGTACCTGCCCTGGGAGTGTTTGATGGGACAGTGTGGAGGGAGCTTTACTCTGTATCTAACCCTGTACCTGCCCTGGGAGTGTTTGACGGGACAGTGTGGAGGGAGCTTTACTCTGTATCTAACCCTGTACCTGCCCTGGGAGTGTTTGATGGGACAGTGTAGAGGGGGCTTTACTCTGTATCTAACCCTGTAGCTGCCCTGGGAGTGTTTGATGGGACAGTGCAGAGGGAGCTTTACTCTGTATCTAAACCTGTACCTGCCCTGGGAGTGTTTGATGGGACAGTGTGGAGGGAGCTTTACTCTGTATCTAACCCTGTAGCTGCCCTGGGAGTGTTTGATGGGACAGTGTAGAGGGAGCTTTACCCTGTTTCTAACCCTGTACGTGCCCTGGGAGTGTTTGATGGGACAGTGTAGAGGGAGCTTTACTTTGTATCTAACCCTGTACATGCCCTGGGAGTGTTTGATGGGACAGTGTAGAGGGAGCTTTACCCTGTTTCTAACCCTGTACCTGCCCTGGGAGTGTTTGATAGGATAGTGTAGAGGGAGCTTTACCCTGTTTCTAACTCTGTACCTGCCCTGGGAGTGTTTGATGGGACAGTGTTGAGGGAGCTTTACTCTGGATTTAACCCTGTACCTGCCCTGGGAGTGTTTGATGGGACAGTGTAGAGGGAGCTTTACTCTGTATCTAACCCTGTACCTGCCCTGGGAGTGTTTGATGGGACAGTGTAGAGGGAGCTTTACTTTGTATCTAACCCTGTACATGCCCTGGGAGTATTTGATGTGACAGTGCAGAGGGCGCTTGACTCTGTATCTAACCCTGTACCTGCCCTGGGAGTGTTTGATGGGACAGTGTAGAGAGAGCTTTACTCTGTATCTAACTCTGTACCTGCCCTGGGAGTTTGTGATGGGACAGTGTCGAGGGAGCTTCACTCTGTATCAAACCCTGTACCTGCCCTGGGAGTGTTTGATCGGACAGTGTAGAGGGAGCTTTACTCTGTATCTAACCCTGCACCTGCCCTCGGAGTGTTTGATTGGACAGTGCAGAGGGAGCTTTACTCTGTATCTAACCCTGTACCTGACCCTGGGAGTGTTTGATTGGACAGTGTAGAGGGAGCTTTACTCTGTATCTAACCCTGTACCTGACCCTGGGAGTGTTTGATGGGACAGTGTAGAGGGAGCTTTACTCTGTATCTAACCCTGTCCCTGCCCTGGGAGTGTTTGATGGGACAGTGTAGAGGGAGCTTTACTCTGTATCTAACCCTGCACCTGCCCTGGGAGTGTTTGATGGGACAGTGTAGAGGGAGCTTTACTCTGTATCTAACCCGGCACCTGCCCTGGGAGTGTTTGATGGGACAGTGTAGAGTGAGCTTTACTCTGTATCTAACCCTGTACCTGCCCTGGGAGTGTTTGACGGGACAGTGTAGATGGAGCTTTACTCTGTATCTAACCCTGTCCCTGCCCTGGGAGTGTTCGATGGGACAGTGTAGATGGAGCTTTACTCTGTATCTAACCCTGTACCGGCCCTGGGAGTGTTTGATGGGACAGTGTAGCGGGAGCTATACTCTGTATCTAACCCTGTACCTGCTCTGGGAGTGTTTGATGGGACAGTGTAGAGGGAGCTTTACTCTGTGTCCAACCCTGTACCTGCCCTGGGAGTGTTTGACGGGACAGTGTAGATGGAGCTTTACTCTGTATCTCACCCTGTCCCTGCCCTGGGAGTGTTCGATGGGACAGTGTAGATGGAGCTTTACTCTGTATCTAACCCTGTACCTGCCCTGGGAGTGTTTGATGGGACAGTGTAGCTGGAGCTTTACTCTGTATCTAACCCTGTACCTGCTCTGGGAGTGTTTGATGGGACAGTGTAGAGGGAGCTTTACTCTGTGTCCAACCCTGCACCTGCCCTGGGAGTGTTTGACAGGACAGTGTAGAGGGAGCTTTACTCTGTATCTCACCCTGTCTCTGCCCTGGGAGTGTTTGATGGGACAGTGTAGAGGGAGCTTTACTCTGTATCTAACCCTGTACCTGCCCTGGGAATGTTTGATGGGACAGTGTAGAGGGAGCTTTACTCTGTATCTAACCCTGTACCTGCCCTGGGAGTGTTTGATGGGACAGTGTAGAGGGAGCTTTACTCTGTATCTAACCCTGTACCTGCCCTGGGAATGTTTGATGGGACAGTGTAGAGGGAGCTTTACTCTGTATCTAACCCTGCACCTGCCCTGGGAGTGTTTGATGGGACAGTGTAGAGGGAGCTTTACTCTGTATCTAACCCTGTACCTGCCCTGGGAATGTTTGATGGGACAGTGTAGAGGGAGATTTACTCTGTATCTAACCCTGTACCTGCCCTGGGAATGTTTGATGGGACAGTGTGGAGGGAGCTTTACTCTGTATCTAACCCTGTACCTGCCCTGGGAGTGTTTGACGGGACAGTGTGGAGGGAGCTTTACTCTGTATCTAACCCTGCAGCTGCCCTGGGAGTGTTTGATGGGACAGTGTAGAGGGGGCTTTACTCTGTATCTAACCCTGTAGCTGCCCTGGGAGTGTTTGATGGGACAGTGCAGAGGGAGCTTTACTCTGTATCTAAACCTGTACCTGCCCTGGGAGTGTTTGATGGGACAGTGTAGAGGGAGCTTTACTCTGTATCTAACCCTGTACCTGCCCTGGGAGTGTTTGATGGGACAGTGTAGAGGGAGCTTTACTCTGTATCTAACCCTGTACCTGCCCTGGGAGTGTTTGATGGGACAGTGTAGAGGGAGCTTTACTCTGTATCTAACCCTGCACCTGCCCTGGGAATGTTTGATGGGACAGTGTGGAGGGAGCTTTACTCTGTATCTAACCCTGTACCTGCCCTGGGAGTGTTTGACGGGACAGTGTGGAGGGAGCTTTACTCTGTATCTAACCCTGTAGCTGCCCTGGGAGTGTTTGATGGGACAGTGTAGAGGGGGCTTTACTCTGTATCTAACCCTGTCGCTGCCCTGGGAGTGTTTGATGGGACAGTGCAGAGGGAGCTTTACTCTGTATCTAACCCTGTACCTGCCCTGGGAGTGTTTGATGGGACAGTGCAGAGGGAGCTTTACTCTGTATCTAACCCTGTACCTGCCCTGGGAGTGTTTGATGGGACAGTGTAGAGGGAGCTTTACTCTGTATCTAACCCTGTACCTGCCCTGGGAGTGTTTGACGGGACAGTGTAGAGGGAGCTTTACTCTGTATCTAACCCTGTACCTGCCCTGGGAGTGTTTGATGGGACAGTGTAGAGGGAGCTTTACTCTGTATCTAACCCTGTACCTGCCCTGGGAGTGTTTGACGGGACAGTGTAGAGGGAGCTTTACTCTGTATCTAACCCTGTACCTGCCCTGTGAGTGTTTGATGGGACAGTGTAGAGGGAGCTTTACTCTGTATCTAACCCTGTACCTGCCCTGGGAGTGTTTGATGGGACAGTGTAGAGGGAGCTTTACTCTGTATCTAACCCTGTACCTGCCCTGGGAATGTTTGATGGGACAGTGTGGAGGGAGCTTTACTCTGTATCTAACCCTGTACCTGCCCTGGGAGTGTTTGACGGGACAGTGTGGAGGGAGCTTTACTCTGTATCTAACCCTGTAGCTGCCCTGGGAGTGTTTGATGGGACAGTGTAGAGGGGGCTTTACTCTGTATCTAACCCTGTACCTGCCCTGGGAGTGTTTGATGGGACAGTGCAGAGGGAGCTTTACTCTGTATCTAACCCTGTACCTGCCCTGGGAGTGTTTGATGGGACAGTGTAGAGGGAGCTTTACTCTGTATCTAACCCTGTACCTGCCCTGGGAGTGTTTGATGGGACAGTGTAGAGGGAGCTTTACTCTGTATCTAACCCTGTACCTGCCCTGGGAGTGTTTGATGGGACAGTGTAGAGGGAGCTTTACTCTGTATCGAACCCTGTACCTGCCCTGGGAATGTTTGATGGGACAGTGTAGAGGGAGCTTTACTCTGTATCTAACCCTGTACCTGCCCTGGGAATGTTTGATGGGACAGTGTAGAGGGAGCTTTACTCTGTATCTCACCCTGTACCTGCCCTGGGAGTGTTTGATGGGACAGTGTAGAGGGAGCTTTACTCTGTATCTAACCCTGTACCTGCCCTGGGAGTGTTTGACGGGACAGTGTAGAGGGAGCTTTACTCTGTATCTAACCCTGTACCTGCCCTGGGAGTGTTTGACGGGACAGTGTAGAGGGAGCTTTACTCTGTATCTAACCCTGTACCTGCCCTGGGAGTGTTTGACGGGACAGTGTAGAGGGAGCTTTACTCTGTATCTAACCCTGCACCTGCCCTGGGAGTGTTTGATGGGACAGTGTAGAGGGAGCTTTACTCTGTATCTCACCCTGTCCCTGCCCTGGGAGTGTTTGATGGGACAGTGTAGAGGGAGCTTTCCTCTGTATCTAACCCTGTACCTGCCCTGGGAGTGTTTGATGGGACAGTGTAGAGGGAGCTTTACTCTGTATCTAACCCTGTACCTGAGCTGGGAGTGATTGATGGGACAGTGTAGAGGGAGCTTTACTCTGTATCTAACGCTGTACCTGCCCTGGGAGTGTTTGATGGGACAGTGTAGAGGGAGCTTTACTCTGTATCTAACGCTGTACCTGCCCTGGGAGTGTTTGATGGGACAGTGTAGAGGGAGCTTTACTCTGTATCTAACGCTGTACCTGCCCTGGGAGTGTTTGATGGGACAGTGTAGAGGGAGCTTTACTCTGTATCTAACCTTGTACCTGCCCTGGGAGTGTTTGATGGGACAGTGTAGAGGGAGCTTTACTCTGTATCTAACGCTGTACCTGCCCTGGGAGTGTTTGATGGGACATTGTAGAGGGAGCTTTACTCTGTATCTAACCTTGTACCTGCCCTGGGAGTGTTTGACGGGATAGTGTAGAGGGAGCTTTACTCTGTATCTAACGCTGTACCTGCCCTGGGAGTGTTTGATGGGACAGTGTAGAGGGAGCTTTACTCTGTATCTAACCTTGTACCTGCCCTGGGAGTGTTTGACGGGACAGTGCGGAGGGAGCTTTACTCTGTATCTAACCCTGTACCTGCCCTGGGAGTGTTTGACGGGACGGTGTAGAGGGAGCTTTACTCTGTATCTAACCCTGTACCTGCCCTGGGAGTGTTTGATGGGACAGTGTAGAGGGAGCTTTACTCTGTATCTAACCCTGTACCTGCCCTGGGAGTGTTTGATGGGACAGTGTAGAGGGAGCTTTACTCTGTATCTAACCCTGTACCTGCCCTGGGAGTGTTTGATGGGACAGTGTAGAGGGAGCTTTACTCTGTATCTAACCCTGCACCTGCCCTGGGAATGTTTGATGGGACAGTGTGGAGGGAGCTTTACTCTGTATCTAACCCTGTACCTGCCCTGGGAGTGTTTGACGGGACAGTGTGGAGGGAGCTTTACTCTGTATCTAACCCTGTAGCTGCCCTGGGAGTGTTTGATGGGACAGTGTAGAGGGGGCTTTACTCTGTATCTAACCCTGTCGCTGCCCTGGGAGTGTTTGATGGGACAGTGCAGAGGGAGCTTTACTCTGTATCTAACCCTGTACCTGCCCTGGGAGTGTTTGATGGGACAGTGCAGAGGGAGCTTTACTCTGTATCTAACCCTGTACCTGCCCTGGGAGTGTTTGATGGGACAGTGTAGAGGGAGCTTTACTCTGTATCTAACCCTGTACCTGCCCTGGGAGTGTTTGACGGGACAGTGTAGAGGGAGCTTTACTCTGTATCTAACCCTGTACCTGCCCTGGGAGTGTTTGATGGGACAGTGTAGAGGGAGCTTTACTCTGTATCTAACCCTGTACCTGCCCTGGGAGTGTTTGACGGGACAGTGTAGAGGGAGCTTTACTCTGTATCTAACCCTGTACCTGCCCTGTGAGTGTTTGATGGGACAGTGTAGAGGGAGCTTTACTCTGTATCTAACCCTGTACCTGCCCTGGGAGTGTTTGATGGGACAGTGTAGAGGGAGCTTTACTCTGTATCTAACCCTGTACCTGCCCTGGGAATGTTTGATGGGACAGTGTGGAGGGAGCTTTACTCTGTATCTAACCCTGTACCTGCCCTGGGAGTGTTTGACGGGACAGTGTGGAGGGAGCTTTACTCTGTATCTAACCCTGTAGCTGCCCTGGGAGTGTTTGATGGGACAGTGTAGAGGGGGCTTTACTCTGTATCTAACCCTGTACCTGCCCTGGGAGTGTTTGATGGGACAGTGCAGAGGGAGCTTTACTCTGTATCTAACCCTGTACCTGCCCTGGGAGTGTTTGATGGGACAGTGTAGAGGGAGCTTTACTCTGTATCTAACCCTGTACCTGCCCTGGGAGTGTTTGATGGGACAGTGTAGAGGGAGCTTTACTCTGTATCTAACCCTGTACCTGCCCTGGGAGTGTTTGATGGGACAGTGTAGAGGGAGCTTTACTCTGTATCGAACCCTGTACCTGCCCTGGGAATGTTTGATGGGACAGTGTAGAGGGAGCTTTACTCTGTATCTAACCCTGTACCTGCCCTGGGAATGTTTGATGGGACAGTGTAGAGGGAGCTTTACTCTGTATCTCACCCTGTACCTGCCCTGGGAGTGTTTGATGGGACAGTGTAGAGGGAGCTTTACTCTGTATCTAACCCTGTACCTGCCCTGGGAGTGTTTGACGGGACAGTGTAGAGGGAGCTTTACTCTGTATCTAACCCTGTACCTGCCCTGGGAGTGTTTGACGGGACAGTGTAGAGGGAGCTTTACTCTGTATCTAACCCTGTACCTGCCCTGGGAGTGTTTGACGGGACAGTGTAGAGGGAGCTTTACTCTGTATCTAACCCTGCACCTGCCCTGGGAGTGTTTGATGGGACAGTGTAGAGGGAGCTTTACTCTGTATCTCACCCTGTCCCTGCCCTGGGAGTGTTTGATGGGACAGTGTAGAGGGAGCTTTCCTCTGTATCTAACCCTGTACCTGCCCTGGGAGTGTTTGATGGGACAGTGTAGAGGGAGCTTTACTCTGTATCTAACCCTGTACCTGAGCTGGGAGTGATTGATGGGACAGTGTAGAGGGAGCTTTACTCTGTATCTAACGCTGTACCTGCCCTGGGAGTGTTTGATGGGACAGTGTAGAGGGAGCTTTACTCTGTATCTAACGCTGTACCTGCCCTGGGAGTGTTTGATGGGACAGTGTAGAGGGAGCTTTACTCTGTATCTAACGCTGTACCTGCCCTGGGAGTGTTTGATGGGACAGTGTAGAGGGAGCTTTACTCTGTATCTAACCTTGTACCTGCCCTGGGAGTGTTTGATGGGACAGTGTAGAGGGAGCTTTACTCTGTATCTAACGCTGTACCTGCCCTGGGAGTGTTTGATGGGACATTGTAGAGGGAGCTTTACTCTGTATCTAACCTTGTACCTGCCCTGGGAGTGTTTGACGGGATAGTGTAGAGGGAGCTTTACTCTGTATCTAACGCTGTACCTGCCCTGGGAGTGTTTGATGGGACAGTGTAGAGGGAGCTTTACTCTGTATCTGACCTTGTACCTGCCCTGGGAGTGTTTGACGGGACAGTGCGGAGGGAGCTTTACTCTGTATCTAACCCTGTACCTGCCCTGGGAGTGTTTGACGGGACGGTGTAGAGGGAGCTTTACTCTGTATCTAACCCTGTACCTGCCCTGGGAGTGTTTGATGGGACAGTGTAGAGGGAGCTTTACTCTGTATCTAACCCTGTACCTGCCCTGGGAGTGTTTGATGGGACAGTGTAGAGGGAGCTTTACTCTGTATCTAACCCTGTACCTGCCCTGTGAGTGTTTGATGGGACAGTGTAGAGGGAGCTTTACTCTGTATCTAACCCTGTACCTGCCCTGGGAATGTTTGATGGGACAGTGTAGAGGGAGCTTTACTCTGTATCTAACCCTGTACCTGCCCTGGGAATGTTTGATGGGACAGTGTGGAGGGAGCTTTACTCTGTATCTAACCCTGTACCTGCCCTGGGAGTGTTTGACGGGACAGTGTGGAGGGAGCTTTACTCTGTATCTAACTCTGTACCTGCCCTGGGAGTGTTTGATGGGACAGTGTAGAGGGAGCTTTACTCTGTATCTAACCCTGTACCTGCCCTGGGAGTGTTTGATGGGACAGTGTAGAGGGGGCTTTACTCTGTATCTAACCCTGTACCTGCCCTGGGAGTGTTTGATGGGACAGTGCAGAGGGAGCTTTACTCTGTATCTAACCCTGTACCTGCCCTGGGAGTGTTTGATGGGACAGTGTAGAGGGAGCTTTACTCTGTATCTAACCCTGTACCTGCCCTGGGAGTGTTTGATGGGACAGTGTAGAGGGAGCTTTACTCTGTATCTAACCCTGTACCTGCCCTGGGAGTGTTTGATGGGACAGTGTAGAGGGAGCTTTACTCTGTATCTAACCCTGTACCTGCCCTGGGAATGTTTGATGGGACAGTGTAGAGGGAGCTTTACTCTGTATCTAACCCTGCACCTGCCCTGGGAGTGTTTGATGGGACAGTGTAGAGGGAGCTTTACTCTGTATCTAACCCTGTACCTGCCCTGGGAGTGTTTGATGGGACAGTGTAGAGGGAGCTTTACTCTGTATCTCACCCTGTACCTGCCCTGGGAGTGTTTGATGGGACAGTGTAGAGGGAGCTTTACTCTGTATCTAACCCTGTACCTGCCCTGGGAGTGTTTGACGGGACAGTGTAGAGGGAGCTTTACTCTGTATCTAACCCTGTACCTGCCCTGGGAGTGTTTGATGGGACAGTGTAGAGGGAGCTTTGCTCTGTATCTAACCCTGTACCTGCCCTGGGAGTGTTTGACGGGACAGTGTAGAGGGAGCTTTACTCTGTATCTAACCCTGTACCTGCCCTGGGAGTGTTTGATGGGACAGTGTAGAGGGAGCTTTACTCTGTATCTAACCCTGTCCCTGCCCTGGGAGTGTTTGATGGGACAGTGTAGATGGAGCTTTACTCTGTATCTAACCCTGTACCTGCCCTGGGAGTGTTTGATGGGACAGTGTCGAGGGAGCTTTACTCTGTATCGAACCCTGTACCTGAGCTGGGAGTGATTGATGGGACAGTGTAGAGGGAGCTTTACTCTGTATCTAACGCTGTACCTGCCCTGGGAGTGTTTGATGGGACAGTGTAGAGGGAGCTTTACTCTGTATCTAACGCTGTACCTGCCCTGGGAGTGTTTGATGGGACAGTGTAGAGGGAGCTTTACTCTGTATCTAACGCTGTACCTGCCCTGGGAGTGTTTGATGGGACAGTTTAGAGGGAGCTTTACTCTGTATCTAACCTTGTACCTGCCCTGGGAGTGTTTGATGGGACAGTGTAGAGGAAGCTTTACTCTGTATCTAACCCTGTACCTGCCCTGGGAGTGTTTGACGGGACAGTGTAGAGGGAGCTTTACTCTGTATCTAACCCTGTACCTGCCCTGGGAGTGTTTGATGGGACAGTGTAGATGGAGCTTTACTCTGTATCTAACCCTGTACCTGCCCTGGGAGTGTTTGACGGGACAGTGTAGAGGGAGCTTTACTCTGTATCTAACCCTGTACCTGCCCTGGGAGTGTTTGATGGGACAGTGTAGAGGGAGCTTTACTCTGTATCTAACCCTGTCCCTGCCCTGGGAGTGTTTGATGGGACAGTGTAGAGGGAGCTTTACTCTGTATCTAACCCTGTACCTGCCCTGGGAGTGATTGATGGGACAGTGTAGAGGGAGCTTTACTCTGTATCTAACCTTGTACCTGCCCTGGGAGTGTTTGATGGGACAGTGTAGAGGGAGCTTTACTCTGTATCTAACCCTGTACCTGCCCTGGGAGTGTTTGACGGGACAGTGTAGAGGGAGCTTTACTCTGTATCTAACCCTGTACCTGCCCTGGGAGTGTTTGATGGGACAGTGTAGAGGGAGCTTTACTCTGTATCTAACCCTGTACCTGCCCTGGGAGTGTTTGACGGGACAGTGTAGATGGAGCTTTACTCTGTATCTAACCCTGTACCTGCCCTGGGAGTGTTTGACGGGACAGTGTAGAGGGAGCTTTACTCTGTATCTAACCTTCTACCTGCCCTGGGAGTGTTTGATGGGACAGTGTAGAGGGAGCTTTACTCTGTATCTAACCCTGTACCTGCCCTGGGAGTGTTTGATGGGACAGTGTCGAGGGAGCTTTACTCTGTATCGAACCCTGTACCTGAGCTGGGAGTGATTGATGGGACAGTGTAGAGGGAGCTTTACTCTGTATCTAACCCTGTACCTGCCCTGGGAGTGTTTGATGGGACAGTGTAGAGGGAGCTTTACTCTGTATCTAACGCTGTACCTGCCCTGGGAGTGTTTGATGGGACAGTGTAGAGGGAGCTTTACTCTGTATCTAACGCTGTACCTGCCCTGGGAGTGTTTGATGGGACAGTTTAGAGGGAGCTTTACTCTGTATCTAACCTTGTACCTGCCCTGGGAGTGTTTGATGGGACAGTGTAGAGGAAGCTTTACTCTGTATCTAACCCTGTACCTGCCCTGGGAGTGTTTGACGGGACAGTGTAGAGGGAGCTTTACTCTGTATCTAACCCTGTACCTGCCCTGGGAGTGTTTGATGGGACAGTGTAGATGGAGCTTTACTCTGTATCTAACCCTGTACCTGCCCTGGGAGTGTTTGACGGGACAGTGTAGAGGGAGCTTTACTCTGTATCTAACCCTGTACCTGCCCTGGGAGTGTTTGATGGGACAGTGTAGAGGGAGCTTTACTCTGTATCTAACCCTGTCCCTGCCCTGGGAGTGTTTGATGGGACAGTGTAGAGGGAGCTTTACTCTGTATCTAACCCTGTACCTGCCCTGGGAGTGATTGATGGGACAGTGTAGAGGGAGCTTTACTCTGTATCTAACCTTGTACCTGCCCTGGGAGTGTTTGATGGGACAGTGTAGAGGGAGCTTTACTCTGTATCTAACCCTGTACCTGCCCTGGGAGTGTTTGACGGGACAGTGTAGAGGGAGCTTTACTCTGTATCTAACCCTGTACCTGCCCTGGGAGTGTTTGATGGGACAGTGTAGAGGGAGCTTTACTCTGTATCTAACCCTGTACCTGCCCTGGGAGTGTTTGACGGGACAGTGTAGAGGGAGCTTTACTCTGTATCTAACCCTGTACCTGCCCTGGGAGTGTTTGACGGGACAGTGTAGAGTGAGCTTTACTCTGTATCTAACCCTGTACCTGCCCTGGGAGTGTTTGATGGGACAGTGTAGAGGGAACTTTACTCTGTATCTCACCCCGCCTTCTTTTGATTGACAGTGTTGTGTTACCCAATGATGCTCCTGCACCTTCCACGCCCGTCACCAATAAACGGATGACTCACTCCCATCGGATCAGCAGTGGTGAGTCTGTTCGTCGTGCGGTCCCTGTTGTAATGTGGGAAACGCAGCAGACAATTTGCGCACAGCAAGATCCCACAAACAGCAATGTGAGAATGACCCAGATCATCTGGTTTTTTTAGTGATGTTGGTCGAGGGATAAATATCGGCCCCAGGACACCGGGGAGAACTCCCCCCTGCTCTTCTTCCAATCGTGGCCGTGGGATCTTTTACACCCACCTGAGGGGGGCAGACGGGGCCCTCGGTTTAATGTCTCATCCGAAAGACGGCACCTCCGACAGTGCGGCGCTCCCTCAGTACTGACCCTCCGACAGTGCGGCGCTCCCTCAGTACCGACCCTCCGACAGTGCGGCGCTCCCTCAGTACCGACCCTCCGACAGTGCGGCGCTCCCTCAGTACTGACCCTCCGACGGTGCGGCGCTCCCTCAGTACCGACCCTCCGACAGTGCGGCGCTCCCTCAGTACTGACCCTCCGACAGTGCGGCGCTCCCTCAGTACTGACCCTCCGACAGTGCGGCGCTCCCTCAGTACTGACCCTCCCACAGTGCGGCGCTCCCTCAGTACTGACCCTCCGACAGTGCGGCGCTCCCTCAGTACCGACCCTCCGACAGTGCGGCGCTCCCTCAGTACTGACCCTCCGACAGTGCGGCGCTCCCTCAGTACTGACCCTCCGACAGTGCGGCGCTCCCTCAGTACTGACCCTCCGACAGTGCGGCGCTCCCTCAGTACCGACCCTCCGACAGTGCGGCACTCCCTCAGTACTGACCCTCCGACAGTGCGGCGCTCCCTCAGTACTGACCCTCCGATAGTGCGGCGCTCCCTCAGTACTGACCCTCCGACAGCGCGGCGCTCCCTCGGTACTGACCCTCCGATAGTGCGGCGCTCCCTCAGTACTGACCCTCCGACAGTGCGGCGCTCCCTCAGTACCGACCCTCCGACAGTGCGGCGCTCCCTCAGTACCGACCCTCCGACAGTGCGGCGCTCCCTCAGTACCGACCCTCCGACAGCGCGGCGCTCGCTCAGTACCGACCCTCCGACAGTGCGGCGCTCCCTCAGTACTGACCCTCCGACAGCGCGGCGCTCCCTCAGTACCGACCCTCCGACAGTGCGGCGCTCCCTCAGTACCGACCCTCCGACAGCGCGGCGCTCCCTCAGTACTGACCCTCCGACAGTGTGGCGCTCCCTCAGTACTGACCCTCCCACAGTGCGGCGCTCCCTCAGTACCGACCCTCCGACAGTGCAGCGCTCCCTCAGTACCGACCCTCCGACAGTGCGGCGCTCCCTCAGTACTGACCCTCCGATAGTGCGGCGCTCCCTCAGTACCGACCCTCCGACAGTGCGGCGCTCCCTCAGTCCCGACCCTCCGACAGTGCGGCGCTCCCTCAGTACTGACCCTCCGATAGTGCGGCGCTCCCTCAGTACTGACCCTCCGACAGTGCGGCGCTCCCTCAGTCCCGACCCTCCGATAGTGCGGCGCTCCCTCAGTACTGACCCTTCGACAGTGCGGCGCTCCCTCAGTACCGACCCTCCGACAGTGCGGGGCTCCCTCAGTACTGACCCTCCGACAGTGCGGCGCTCCCTCAGTACTGACCCTCCCACAGTGCGGCGCTCCCTCAGTACTGACCCTCCGACAGTGCGGCGCTCCCTCAGTACTGACCCTCCGACAGTGCGGCGCTCCCTCAGTATCGACCCTCCGACAGTGCGGCGCTCCCTCAGTACTGACCCTCCGACAGTGCTGCGCTCCCTCAGTACTGACCCTCCGACAGTGCGGCGCTCCCTCAGTACTGACCCTCCGACAGTGCGGCGCTCCCTCAGTACTGACCCTCCGATAGTGCGGCGCTCCCTCAGTACTGACCCTCCGATAGTGCGGCGCTCCCTCAGTACCGACCCTCCGACAGTGCGGCGCTCCCTCAGTCCCGACCCTTCGACAGTGCGGCGCTCCCTCAGTACCGACCCTCCGACAGTGCGGGGCTCCCTCAGTACTGACCCTCCGACAGTGCGGCGCTCCCTCAGTACTGACCCTCCGACAGTGCGGCGCTCCCTCAGTACCAACCCTCCGACAGAGCGGCGCTCCCTCAGTACTGACCCTCCGACAGTGCGGCGCTCCCTCAGTACCGACCCTCCCACAGTGCGGCGCTCCCTCAGTACCGACCCACCGACAGTGCGGCGCTCCCTCAATACCGACCCTCCGACAGTGCGGCGCTCCCTCAGTACCGACCCTCCGACAGTGCGGCGCTCCCTCAGTACTGACCCTCCGACAGTGCGGCGCTCCCTCAGTACCGACCCTCCGACAGTGCGGCGCTCCCTCAGTACCGACCCTCCGACAGTGCGGCGCTCCCTCAGTACAGACCCTCCGACAGTGCGGCGCTCCCTCAGTACCGACCCTCCGACAGTGCGGCGCTCCCTCAGTACTGACCCTCCGACAGTGCGGCGCTCCCTCAGTACTGACCCTCCGACAGTGCGGCGCTCCCTCAGTACTGACCCTCCGACAGTGCGGCGCTCCCTCAGTACTGACCCTCCGACAGTGCCGTGCTCCCTCAGAGCTGGCAACTGGGGAGTGTCGGCCTGGATTATGGGGCTTGTGACTTTGGAGTGTGTGTGGGGCTTGATGCCTCGACCTTCTGACTCGGAGGGGAGGGAGTGAGAGAGAGCGAGTCGCAGCTGAGATTTTGCGGCATTGACTTCAGCCCATGGAAGTCCAGAATTTCCTCGAAGATAACTCCTAACTCCCACTGGCCTCGCCAGTTTAAGGGGAATGGGACTGAGGGGGAGAGATCTTTCGGAGTGAGGGGCACAGGGGGCGATGGGGTGAATGGGGAAACTGAGGGGAATGGGACTGAGGGGAGAGATCTCTCAGAGAGAGGGGCACAGGGGGCATTGGAGTGAAAGGGGAAAGGTCAGGGGGAATGGGAGTGAGGGGAGAGATCTTTCAGAGAGAGGGCACAGGGAGCATTGGAGTGAAAGGGGAAAGGTCAGGGGGAATGGGAGTGAGGGGAGAGATCTTTCAGAGAGAGGGCACAGGGAGCATTGGAGTGAAAGGGGAAAGGTCAGGGGGAATGGGAGTGAGGGGAGAGATCTTTCAGGGAGAGGGGCACAGGGAGCATTGGGGTGAAAGGGGAAAGGTCAGGGGAATGGGAGTGAGGGGAGAGATCTTTCAGAGAGAGGGGCACAGGGAGCATTGGGGTGAAAGGGGAAAGGTCAGGGGAATGGGACGGAAGGGAGAGATCTTTCAGGGAGAGGGCACAGGGAGCATTGGAGTGAAAGGGGAAAGGTCAGGGGGAATGGGAGTGAGGGGAGAGATCTTTCAGAGAGAGGGGCACAGGGAGCATTGGGGTGAAAGGGGAAAGGTCAGGGGAATGGGAGTGAGGGGAGAGATCTTTCAGCGAGAGGGGCACAGGGAGCATTGGAGTGAAAGGGGAAAGGTCAGGGGGAATGGGAGTGAGGGGAGAGATCTTTCAGAGAGAGGGCACAGGGAGCATTGGAGTGAAAGGGGAAAGGTCAGGGGGAATGGGACTGAGGGGGAGAGATCTTTCGGAGAGAGGGGCACAGGGAGCATTGGGGTGAAAGGGGAAAGGTCAGGGGAATGGGACGGAAGGGAGAGATCTTTCAGGGAGAGGGCACAGGGAGCATTGGAGTGAAAGGGGAAAGGTCAGGGGGAATGGGAGTGAGGGGAGAGATCTTTCAGAGAGAGGGGCACAGGGAGCATTGGGGTGAAAGGGGAAAGGTCAGGGGAATGGGAGTGAGGGGAGAGATCTTTCAGAGAGAGGGGCACAGGGAGCATTGGAGTGAAAGGGGAAAGGTCAGGGGGAATGGGAGTGAGGGGAGAGATCTTTCAGGGAGAGGGGCACAGGGAGCATTGGAGTGAAAGGGGAAAGGTCAGGGGAATGGGACGGAAGGGAGAGATCTTTCAGGGAGAGGGCACAGGGGGCATTGGAGTGAAAGGGGAAAGGTCAGGGGGAATGGGAGTGAGGGGAGAGATCTTTCAGAGAGAGGGGCACAGGGGGCATTGGAGTGAAAGGGGAAAGGTCAGGGGAATGGGACGGAAGGGAGAGATCTTTCAGGGAGAGGGCACAGGGGGCATTGGAGTGAAAGGGGAAAGGTCAGGGGGAATGGGAGTG